>NC_083348.1:65415695-65715695 GCF_019175385.1 Lycium barbarum | reverse complement strand
ATGAGTATTTAAACCTTGTGTGGAAGATAATTCCCTCAACCTTCTTTTCATTTTTTCGTCGCAGAGAGAAAGGTTCGGCCGTCGGGGTAATTACATTTTTGACCCTTCCAAAACCCATCATCCCCAATGGCCGTGTCTAGCTACGCTAGGGCATTTCCGTCATTCGAATGCCGTTCGGAACCCGATTTCTCCGGCAGCTTTCCCAGTCCTAACGCCGGCGTTCGTTTCTCCGGCAAGGCTAACTCCGGATCTCAGGTTCATAATCATGGTCTGTCTTCTCTGATTTATAGGTTTCCTCCAAATTTTGTGAGGCAGTTAAGCATTAAGGCTAGGAGGAATTGCAGCAACATCGGTGTGGCTCAAGTTGTTGCGGCTTCCTGGTCAAATAACGACGCCGTTCCTGAGTTCGATTCGTCCGCTTCTGCTGCCGTTACTTCGATTGGTATCACCGCAGATGATGAGGTGGTGGCTGATTGTAATGAGGATCAAAATGTACAGATTAAGGGTGTTAAATATGCTTCTTTTTTGAATTCTGATGGAAGCCTTGCTATTCATGCCGGTATGATTCATTTTACAACTCATACGTCTTGTTTGTTATGGTTTCCTCTTATTATGTTTTGCTCTGCTTCCTGAATAGTAATATTCTGAAAACTCTGATTAACATATATATATATATATATATATATATATATATACTATTTTAAAAGCATGAATATAAATGGTAGTTGATCAAAATATTCTTTTAACTATTGAACGACTTTATACCCTTTTAAGTTAAATTTTTTTCTAGAAAATAATATCAAATTGGGTAAATTGTAATATTAGCTTTTTTTCCATACTGTTTAGGACTTCGAACCCAACTGAAAAACTATCATATATTAGGTTTTACTAAATATCATGGACTTTAATTTTCAGTAAAGAATTGTTATTTCACTATAATTGTGAAACTATAATCCTAAATATCTACACTAAACAAACAACAGATAACATGCCTATGCTATGTAGGATATTCCAAAAGCAACGGAAATTTAGATCTTTCATTAAATTAATAGTTAACATACTTTGGTGCCTAATAGTTAAAAAGTATAAAATAAATTGGATGTTCTTTATATTTAATCTTTGGATAACCATGTTTTTGATGACACTATAACGAAGAAAATAATGAATAAACATCCGATTTAGACCGCTATGTGGATTGATTTTATATATTAACGGAAGTTGTAATGTAATTAAAAGTAATATTACCCAAAAAAAAAATTGTGATAATGACAAGGAATAACGTGCAAGCGCACGTTCATAAAGACTAGTATATATATATATATGTGTGTGTGTGTGTGTGTGCGTGTGTGTTGTATTACAAAATGGGACGATCCATCATCCATGCGACTTGATGAATATATTTGATGAAGGGGAGCCTTGGCGTAACTTGTAAAGTTGCTGTCATGTGACCAACAGGTCATGGGTTCGACCCGTGGAAAAAGCTTCTTGCAGAAAATGTGGGTAAGGCTGCATACAATAGATCCTTGTGGTCCGGCCCTTTCCCTACCCCTCACATAACGAGAACTTAGTGCACCGGGCTGCCCATTTTTAATGGTCTAAATCGATATAGAGTGGATGTGATATAGATATATCTATAGCAGTTCAGGATTGAGGTGTAGTTGATTCATTAAATGAATGGTTTAAACTTACAGTTTACTTGAGAATCTTGGAAGAGATGCATGCATGAAATATGTTTTGGGCCTTATCATTTTGTGTAGATGACTATCATACTGAAGGCTTAAGTTGAGGACAAAAATAATGTGACACTTAAAGCTAAAATTGGATAGACTTTCTGGATAAATGATCAATAAGGATTCAACATTATTTATCAGTTTGTCTGAATTAGCACATAACTCTCAGTTCAATTGAGGTTCAACTTTGCATCGTCAGCCAAATTCTAAGATATTTCGGTTAAAATGTCGTCTCAGCTGAAAAATAGTGGTGTCTTGGCTGAAATTGGAGCTTGGATGATCTCTTCATATTTGCTTAATGCTCATTCCAAACCACTGTTTCTGACTTGGATTTGGATTTCAACACTGTTGATTCGTTTTTTCTTTTACTCTTCTGACAAACCACAGCAAATGACAGAAAGAAAAAGGAAATGTTGTTCCTTGAATATTGTTGCCTGAATGCATGAGGGTTCTTGGGTTGCCTCATATGAAAAGCAACCTCTTTATCAATAACATAGATGCACTTTTCGGGACATTCTCTAGTTTGAATAAAGATTATTTCGATATATACCTTTGCACAGTGCAATTGATCTCAACAGGTTTTTTAGAGGATGGGGATAATATAGCTTTCAGATCGGCTGTGTGAATCAAGAAAAAAAACTTACGTTGTTTGTTCTTCTGCAGGTGAAAGGTTGGGACGCGGTATTGTTACTGATGCCATAACTACCCCAGTGGTTAACACATCTGCTTACTTCTTCAACAAGACTTCTGACCTTATTGATTTTAAGGTATTTACTGTTATATTTGATCCTTGAGTTGCTTACGCAGTATGAATAAAAAATACAATGGCTCTCTAGTTCCAATGGCTCCCCTTTCGTACTGTTAGTAAGAAGATTGCTAGGTACATGTTTCAGCAAGCTGAATTTGTCTTTATGATCAATTTCACCTTATGATATTTTGGCAGGAGAAAAGACGTGCAAGTTTTGAATATGGGCGCTACGGAAACCCCACTACTGTTGTTTTAGAGGAGAAAATAAGGTTAGCTTTATCTTTGGTTAATTAGTTTTTTTCGTTTTCTGTTTTGTCTTTTTATTTTCTCTAGTTGTCTTATGTGATTGGTACTTAAGGGGCAATTATTCTACTAATGAGGTATTTGTATCTCTAACAGTGCACTTGAGGGCGCTGAATCAACCTTGTTAATGGCATCTGGAATGTGTGCCAGTACTGTATTGTTGTTGGCCTTGGTACCTGCTGGTGGGCATATTGTAACAACCACAGACTGCTACAGGAAGACCCGTATTTTTATTGAGACAATACTGCCTAAAATGGGAATTTCGGTACTTCAGCTAATCCAAATGTTTAAGATACTTGGCATTCTATTTTTGAAGTTTAGAGATATTACAAGATTTCTTGACAAGACAAAACATGTTATTCAGAACTGAGCTATTGTTTTTATTCTTGTAATGAAAAAAATATAATAAATCCAGTCCAGGTAACACTCTCCCAAAACTGCTGGCGAATAATATAATTGAACCATTACGTTTCTCTTTTTGTTGAATTAGTCTAAGGGAAAAAAAAATGCTGAAGTGTTTCATTATCACAGGCCACAGTCATTGATCCAGCGGATATTGGAGCTTTGGAGTTGGCATTAAATCAGAAGAAAGTCAGTATGCAAACACATTGTTGCTTGTCACTCAACTATTATGACCTTAAATAAATAGAGTTGTGGAAGATAGTTCCCAATGACTGGCACCTTGTTCAATGCAGGTGGATCTTTTCTTTACTGAGTCTCCAACAAATCCATTTTTGAGATGTGTTGACATTGAGCTGGTTTCAAAGCTTTGTCACGAAAAAGGAGCTTTGGTTTGCATAGATGGGACGTTTGCGACTCCTCTTAACCAAAAGGCCCTTGCTCTGGGGGCTGACCTTGTTCTGCACTCTGCTACAAAATTCCTTGGTGGGCACAATGATGTAAGTGGCATTAGCTGCCAATTTAACAATTAAACAACTATGCTGCCACTAAGCACCATCAAACTAATTGCTATGCTGCACTTCATACAGGTTCTTGCAGGTTGCATTAGTGGTCCTCAAGAATTAGTTTCAGTAATTAGAAACTTGCATCATATCCTGGGTGGTGCTCTCAATCCAGTGAGTTTTCTTAATTGAAGTCTTGATTGACTTAATTCCCTGACTTTCTATGCTGTATATGTATATGTAAATTTTGGTGAAGGAGAATTGCTTTGGGAGGGTTGGACTGAACATATTTTCATGGCGGATCAATTTGGGCAGAGCCCAGTCAGCCCATCTAAAAATTGGGATAATTTGGACTTAGTATGTTGCCCAAATTGACCAATAAAGAAACTTGTCAAAATAGTTTTAACTTTTTTTTGTTTGATGTCTAATTTAGTCATACTAAAGGAAAAGGTTATTAGTTATATTTAGTTATTAAATAAATTGTAAGAAAAATAATTAAGAAATTAAAACTTGGTTAGATTTGAGCATGTCGGGCTATGGCCCATTATCTAGCCCATCTCGACCTAATTCAAAAAACCAACCCATTTATTGGTTCAACTCATTTTAACTAGCCCAAATTCAGCACAACCCTCATTTGATACCCCTAGTCATTTTGGTACACTTACTTAAGATTAAATGTTCGTTAGGTTTCTTTTAGTCTTGTTAGAGGTTATTATCCAGTAGAAAAATGTAAAGAAATTTTAGTGTTTGAAAACCTAAATTTTAAGTATGGGCGACAGGTCTAAATGGAGTGACATGGATATTACAGCGTAGTTGTTGATGTTGTATGAAGTGTAACTCGCATTTTAAGCTTGTATTTTGAAGAAGTCTGATTCAATTTTTCCATCTACCAGAATGCTGCATATCTTATTATCCGTGGCATGAAGACGCTGCATCTTCGTGTACAGCAACAAAACTCAACTGCATTGAGGATGGCCGAGATTTTAGAGGCTCATCCCAAGGTACTGTAGGCTTCCATCTCTGTCAGTCATGGTTTGAAATTCACACTTGGACCAGAGAACAACTGCCTAATTGCTATTCATGAGATTTTATATTATATATGAGAAAAGTAAGAATGCTCAACTTGATGTTGGTTAGAGTAAATGCCAATCTTATGAGCATAACATTGACATCATGGTCTAATTCTAGGTTATAAAAACTGGTTTAATCTGTGAAGGGGGTGGAAAATAAATAAGACGCTGAAAGCAACTAACGAAGAAGATGGCAGTCTGCTCTTTTCAGCCATTATTATGGGTGAACTTTGCTAAGCCAGATAAACTGGACGGTCTTTTCTCTGTCACTCCTTTGCACCTGTAGATTGTGCTGTAAACATCACAAAGCTGTACTTTTTGGGTGATTCAATTTTTTCTTTCCTTCGTTCATTGACAAAAATTATTCTTACATCCATGCTTGCAACTTCTGGATGCTTCATTGTCTTCCGCAACGATAACATGAGCACTCACCAAGGAAAATAGGTAGGAAACAAGAAAACAGTAAACCGATGAGGAAACATTCATTAGTGTTGATGAGTATCCTCTTACCTATATACACATCTTTTATTTTCCTTGTACAGTTATACTCCCTGTACAATCCACCTGAACTCATGTAGCTACTTCATCCTAATAATGCATGATTGACTCATTAATGAACATATAAATGACTGTCATGCCACACTTCTAGCTTTTCTTTGAGAAGTTACATTAAAGTTAAGAGGTCTAGTTTTTCCTGCGTTTCATTAAGATCTCTGCCAGTTCTGCAAGTGCTGTCATATCTGAAAAGAATGAGTTGTAGGTGAAACATGTCTATTATCCAGGCTTGCCGAGTCATCCGGAATATCATCTTGCAAAGAAACAAATGACTGGATTTGGTGGTGTGGTCAGTTTTGAGGTCTGTATTTTATGATGAATCTATGATCTTTGGTTAACCAAGTATTCCTGTTATTTCTCTCTACCTGCAGTAAATTTAAAGGCTATATTTTTTTTATTAGGTTGATGGAGACCTCCTAACTACTGCAAAATTTGTGGATGCTCTGAGGATTCCCTATATTGCTCCATCCTTTGGAGGCTGTGAGAGCATTGTGGACCAACCAGCAGTAATGTCTTACTGGTATGTCAATATTCTACTATTTCATAGTTACTTTGTCAAAAAAGTATATTGTATTCTAAGGTTGGCGGTATCTCAGTTTCTCCCTTTAGCTATTTGGAGCATGTGTAGTGAAACTCTAGAAACTAAAAAGCTTTGATATCAACTATTAACATATAGTGTGTTGCAAAGAGTCATGTTTTATATTAGGTCATGCAATTATCTTCCATCTCTAAAAGCATCCGAAGTTTTCAAGATAAATAAGAAATGAAAACATTGGAAACTTGTGGATAACATGCGTGATTTTCTTCCGGAAAACAGGGATCTTAGCCAGTCTGATAGAGCCAAGTACGGGATCATGGATAACTTGGTTCGGTTCAGCTTTGGAGTGGAAGACTTTGAAGACGTGAAAGCTGATGTTCTTCAGGCTTTGGAGGCCATATAGGCTGTTTCACATGCAACAATTCTTTTTCTTTTTCCTTTTCCGTTTTCCTTCTTTTCCGATGGTCCTGTCTTGATTTGGTTGTTCGTACTTCTGTTATTGTTGACTTCCCTCATGTAGCCAATGGTTTGAAATGTAATAAAAGGATCATCAAATAGATGATCCAGTCCATTAGATTATCTGGATATTTTCATGTCGTTTTCCTTAGTCCTCAATTTCTTCAAGGACGTGTACTTCAAATGGGCTAGCTGTGGTAGTAGGAGGAGATTTGTTTGGAAACTTGACTAAGCAAACATGAAAAACCAGTGACAGTGAATTTGGAAGGGATGTTGAACTAAATGAGGAACGGAGGACGAACTAGGTACTTCAAGATAATTTGGGCAATATTTTCTTATGATACGGTTTGGGAAAATTTAGTGATAAACTGCCTAATTAAAGAAAGTAGTACTTGTTGAATGCGTCAATTATTTTCATAGATCGTTTTAAGAATGCCTTTTTTAAAATGAATTTGTGTTCAGTGTTGGAGACTTCTACAGTTACCACTAGATTAGAAGTCTTGATGTTTCAATAATGTTTGTTCTTTCAAATAAGAAATCTTTCAGACAAATTTTACTTCAAAAAATTAATCCTTCTTAATGGAAAAATTTGCAATTTCCTATTATCTGAACCATATTTACAACTGTAAAGAAGAATACAGGTCACATAATTTGCCAAAAGTTGGTTAGGAACGGTATCTAAACGATTCTCAGCGTTCAGACTCTAGCTAAAGGACCACTTATCTACATATGTAAGGTTGCTTTTCTTTTTTGAGACATTCTGGATTATTGATTGACCTGAAGTCGAATTTTATGGCAGCAATTTCCTAAATTTGTGTTCTATTGTTGTTCCTGCGTCTCTTGGAGCCTGGGGGACAGAACAGCTAAGCTGACATGACACACTACTAGAATCTGTAATCGAATATTCTTTCAGAAGCTAGTACGAAATTTTGAAGTTATGGCTTTCCGCAATCGGCATTGCTAGAAGTTTCATATTTAAAAGTTAAAACTTGTGATTATTTTTTTTAATAACAAAATTTGAAAATAGTATTATTTGAGAGAGATTCTTATATATAGTTGTTTATTACAAAGAGTTTTTTGATATGAGGAGCCAACCCCCTAAAAGGAGGACAATGTCCCTTATTTATAGTGTTGCCCCATGGGCTTCGTACAACATAAAAAATAATAGAATAGAGAAAAAGTTCTGAGTTGGATTAGGTGGGATTAGGTAGACCGTACGGTCTGACACCCGTACGATTGGCAGTTGAACACAGCAGGACGTCATCGATGCGTGGCAGCCGCGCAACGGATCTCCCGGACCACCGGCCACAGCCAAACAGACATACGGCCTCGAACAACCGGTCATGGAAGAACCGGACCAAATGACGCCCTTCCTTTGCTCTGGTCCAAGCGTTTCCCCGGTTCAGAATGGGAGCCTTCATGCACGTTCTTGTCCCTTTCTTCCCTCGGCCTTCAGTCTCACCAGTTTAACGTATACCCGATTTTTACCGTATACAAGTAGAAAAATCTTATTATAACATATGATTTAGTCTATTTTTATTACATGATAATACTTGTTATGAATACTTAGTGACTATTGTAGATAAGTTAATCGGATAGTATAATAAGTTAGATACAGTGGGTGTGTTTGGTATGAAGGAAAATAAGTGATTTTCTTACTTATTTGCTAATGTTGATACGTAGGCAAAAAAATATTATCTCAAGAACATTTATATATATTATGTAATATAGAAAAATACTATAAGAATGAGATGGGGTGGGGAGTGGGTGGTGAGGGTGGATAGTGGGAAGTCCATAAGTGAACTTGTTTTCCCTATTTCTATTAGGGGAATCATTTTTCTCATTTTAAAAAATTGTTTTTCAAAATATTTTGACCAATCGAACATGGGAAATTTGGTGGGTGAGGAATGCATATCCTCAAAAAGACTCAGCTCAAAATTGCTAATTGGTTTAAGATGCTACTCGCAAAAGTTTCTACTTATTTTCGCCAATGACAGGGATTTCTAAATTCCAAAAGCAAAATTTTGTCTTCATTTAATGCATTAGTTATAAACTACTAAAATTGAAAGAGTGGTGATATGAAGTAGGGGAAAGAATTTAGCATACATATGGAAGAAATACTTGTGTTACAAGACTTTGAAGAAGCTTCTCAAACACATACTTGGTTTATCAGAATTCTGAATGAGGAACTCGACAAGTTCAACGATTTCTACATGGATAATGAAGAAGACTTCATTATCTGCTTCCACGTTTCGTTTTTAAGGGAAAATTACACTTTACGTCTATTTTTGAAAATTTCACGCCACATAGCCCATACTTAGTGTATAAACACCCGATTTAGCCCATATTTGTGTATAAACAAACACCTTTTATACACTTTATACAAGGTTGATACATCATGTATAATGCTTTTCCCCACGTATAATGTTGGATCAAATTGTATATTTTTGAAATATCCCTTTTTTCTAATCCTCCACTGCTGTTTGTATTATGCCATCTCAATTTTACTTAATTTATGAAATTTTAATTGCCTGTAATTTTTTTCTTTTTTACATCAAAAGTTTCATTCTTTTGATGTGAAGAGATCACGTGATTTTTACTTGTGATTAGTTTGACTAATGTAACTTTAACAGATTTGTACAGGTGATAAGCTCAGCTTACAGTTTCCTGCATTTCAATCAATCAGTCAACTGCACTTAATTATGGTTTAGTTGTGGTCAACTATATGAATCCTTTATATCCGTTGTGCTTTGTTCAAGTCCACAAACCGAAATTTCATCAGAATTTTTACTTGTTATCTCCATAAATTGGATCACATTGTTAGCTTTTGATGGTTCTGGGAATGTGAAGGTTTTTAAGAATATATTTCTGGTATTTACATGTCCTATTATTCCTAGCTTGTGTCGTAAAGAGGGATAACAGTACTGCCACTTTTGTGAGTTGGACTTATTATTAGGGACTCTTAGATGGTCGAAGAGGACAACAAATTTGGTAAAATCTCTTTTGGATGTTTAATATGCTGCTACAGTATGTAAAAATTGATGGACGATTAAATGGATGTGACTGGTGAACGTGAAGCTAAGATTCTTTAAGAAGCAGTAAGATGAGACGGCAGTGAATCTATGCGTAAGTTGTGGCAGAGCTACAGTTTCATTGGCCAACTAACAACAATCGTGGCTGCTGCACAGTGGAGAGCGTGGTATAAATGCAGTCTATGTTATGGGGTTTCGCGATGCTTGAATGACTGCGGTTAAGTGTGTTATTTTGTTGTAGAGGCTGAAAGGAACTTGTGGTGGCCACTTAAAAAATTGTGGAGGCAGACACCAGACACCAGACAGTGAATTAGGATGCATTTTCGGGTCGGAACTTATGAGGGAATTTTCTGAATTTTGACTCATATCCCTCTATGAGAGTTTAGAAGGGGAATGAAAATGGAGAGTGTTTTCTTTTTCCTTAACTTAATGGAGAGGTAAAGATAGGAAAGGATGCAAGAATGAGCGCATAAGCATATCAAATGTGGAAACAAAATGAGAGTCGTGATATAGCAGTTCATATTTTATTGAATTCTCATGTCTCAAAGACATTCGTAATAGATAGCTAGTCTCAAAATGCATTAATGTGGATCTGATCTTTTCTTCTCTACTTAACAGGAACTAAAGGAAATAATTAAACGTGTGAAGGAGAAGAGTGACGAAAATGGAGTTTTTGAAACAGACAACGAATTCAGCGAAGAAATGATGAGCATCCATAAAGACTTTGTTTCCATTCACGGGGAGATGGTTCTTCTCAAAAATTACAGCTCGTTAAATTTTGCAGGTACAGAAATTTTTATCTGTTACTTTTCACCTTGCACTTCTGATATTAGTTACCATTGATAAGTTATATGTATTTCCAGCATCATAGTGTCTAAGGTTTAGAAGAGAAATATTACAGTGTTGAGCCAAGGGTCTTTCGGAAACAGCCTATCTACCTCACGAGGTAGGGGTAAGGTCTGCGTACATTCTACCCTCCCCAGACACTACTAGTGGGATTACACTAGGTATGCTGTTGTTGTTATGAGAGTTGACCTCGTTTGCCAAGTCAGTTTTACAACATCCCTTTCTTCCTCTCTGTCTCTACACACATCAGCTACTGTTCCTCCTGAAAGCCTTCTTCTTCTTCCACCTAGTCCTCCCAACACCATTCTCTTCCCAAGCCGCACATCTCTTAGACTCTTACCCTACCTTTTCCACTGTTATTGGATTCTTCTTCCCTATTCGGTCTCTTACAGGCAGCTCATCAAAATACATAAACTAAGGTAAAGACGCAGCTTAATTTCTTAGAAGTCTGGGCAAAGGCTGCATGAAAGATAGAGTGGAATGCAACTCCAAAACAGTGTTAACTAGTACAAATTTATTGCAAGTCTTGAGTTGCTGTCTTTTTCCCCACTTCACCCCTAAGTTACTCGGACTCAGGGGCGGATCCACACCACTGGGTGTGGGTTTGCGGGAACCCACAACTTTTATCCGAACCTTGTATTTATAATGTGAAACCCTTCAAATATATAAGAAATTTGAGCTGAGAACCCAGTAACAACAGACACTGCTAGCTGGGAACCCACAAGGTTGATATCATGGATCCGCCTCTGCTCGGACTCTCCTAAAATGTCGTCGGATACGTGTCGGATCCTTCCAAAGTAGTGTATTTTTGGAGGATCTGACACGGGTGCGGAAACACTTTCGAAGAGTCTGAGTAACTTAGCTTCACCCCACATTTTCATGCAGTTTAATGTGTTAACAAATTTCCTCCATCTTCAAGTTTTCGTTTTTTCTAATACGCTTTCCATTGTCGTCTGACAATTCTTTCTTCCTCAATTCTCTTCCTCTATTCTAATTTCTTCTACTAGTTCACTTTTTCTTTTCGTTTATGTACATAATTTTTTTGAATTAACACATTATTTGAAATTTTCAAGAGCCTAGTTGTTGATACAACAAGATGGTGCGGTCTTCGGATGAGACAGAGAGAAAATAGAGGAGAGGATGGGAAGCTGGGAGAAGAAGGAGAGAAAAGATGACGAGAACATGTGGTGTTGGGATGGAAAGGGAGGGGGTGTTGGAAAGGAAGAGAAAGTACAAATGCTTTGATGAGGGACAATGGTTATGGGTATTAAGAGAGATGAAGAGGGGGTGATGTAAAATTACAGGAATTACTAGCTCCACTTGGCAAACAAGGACAACTTTCACATATCTTGAGTATAACACAAAATAAGATTTCTTGATTTAGAGGTATAACTACTTCTGGTTGATTTCTGCTATCCAATCTTATGTGAGGTCAAGGTATCTTCTTTAACAATTTTTTCATTAGGACTTTTTCAGATCTTGAAGAAGTATGACAAACGAATTGGGGATTGTTGTGTCTTCCTTTCACACAACTTGCTCTTCGTCAGCCGATCTTTACTACGGAGCCTCTGACGAGATTAGTCCATGAGTGTGAGGGTAATCTTGATGTCCTATTTCCTTTGGAAGCAGAAGTTGTTGAATCAGCTGCCCCTGCAGATGAGCAGATGGAAGCAATTTCTTCTTATGCTTCCTATGTTTCCTCTGATACGACATTTCCTCTGGAAGAAGAAAATGGGGATATATACCGAAGCAAACTAAGCTGCAATAAGATCCATTCAGGGACTAAAGAAGGCAACTCAACATATAACCCTCTGTCATTTTCATCTATTTCTGGGAACCAAGATAATGACAGCCTAGGTGCTATAACAGCAGAAGACTCTGATTCTGAATCGTTGGTTGCCTCTCAGAACTGTGTAGAAACGAATCAAGAGGTTTCCAGTTCCCCAAGATAGAGTTGACCTATCTTGTTTTCTTATGTTCATTAATGGGTGTAGTGCTGAAACTATGCACTTTCTGCTTTGTGTACTATAGGTCTGAATAACTGCTTACCCAATCAATAATATAAAGGAATAAACTTTGCATGTTCTGGCAATTACGAAAGCTTGATGATCATCTACAAATGCTATCTCTTATGGCAATTTTTAAGCGTTGTATTCTGCCTGGTTCCAGACTGCTTTATCATGGCTTTTTTCGCTTTCGTTAGTTTCATTTTCATACTGCTTTGATCAGCTTGTCCTTATCTGACATTTTTTCGTCATGTTTTACCTTTTTTCGTCATTTTTTCTCTTGAGCCGAGCGTCTTTAGGAAACAGCCTCCCTTTGTCGTTGTTGTATTCTACCTGTTAAGCTAGAGAGTGAAATTATTTAACCTATGCAATTTCTAGTCATTTCGAGCTCTTTATGGATCAGTCATCAGTATATATGAGCATACCGAGTTAAGTATCTTGGTGATTCCTAATCTTGTCCACATATGCCCCAAGTATCCGACAGAATCCAGCAATTAACCTGTCAATCAAGTTTGAGTGGAAAGTTGGAGCTGCTACCAAAGAATGGTCGAAATTTTGCTAAGAGAGGCCAGATAGCAGTAAGTTTTTTTTTTAATATTAAGCCATCATCATTAGGTTGTGAACCTATAGTGTGGGGGGTTTGGCTTGACCCCTACCATGTATTATATAAGTAAAGATAATTTACAATGACTAGAGGGGGACATGGAACCTTACCTCTAATCTACAAAAGAGATTGTAAAAACAATCTAAAAGGGAGGAGATAGCCAAATGAACAGAATCCTCCCTAGCTATCAAGATATTCTAGCTTACAAAGAAGTTACATTTTTCAAATCTTCTTCTAAAAGTAGGAAGTTGTTGCTTATCAAGTTGAATTAGCCCCTTGACTTCTCTTGTAATCCCTTTGAGAAAGATATAAGGTCCTCCTTCTACTTGTTGAAGCCATTTTAGTAAGGAAATCAGCCGCCATGTTAGCCTCTCTGTAATAGTGAGAAATTTGCACAGTTGCATCTTTAAGAAAGCCATTTGTGGTGTTGATGATCTGCTTGAGCTTCAAGTTGTCTGTATCTTTGTTGAGCAACATCTTGACTATGAGTTGGGAGTCTAGCTCAATTTGCACATTATCAAAGCCATGATTCATGCACCATCTAATGCCATGCTCAACAGCCAATGCTTCTGCAATATTGTGACTCTCACAATCCACAGAGATAGAAAAAGCCATTATTAGATCCCCTTCCTCATTTCTTAGAATGCCACCTATACCGGCACTGTTAGTGATATCCATAAAACTGCCATCAGTGTTAAGTTTAAACTATCCCATCTCTGGTTTTCTCCAACATACAGGGATGCATTTTACCACAAGGCTAAGTTTTTCAATCATGTCACAACAGTTACACCAGTTGCCTTCTACATTGATGTTAGGATATGCAACAGTTATTGTAGCTTTTATGTTCCAGGTGATTTGCATTTCCATCTTGTATAAATCAAACTTCTTTTGTTCCCCAAATCTGCAAGAACTCCAAGCTTTCCATATCTCCCACAATATCATCATTGGAGCAATCTGCATAGTAAATTTGTAGACCTAGTTTTTGGATTTTCTATTCCACCATTCTTCAAGTAAACCTCTGAAAGGAATATTGTGATGTTTAAAGCCCAAAGGGGCACCAATTTTGTTCCATAGATGATGAGCAACCTTTCCTTCAATAAAAGCATGCTGAGGTATTTCATCTTGTGGTGAGATGCAACATATACAGTCTTTGAAGCCTTGTTTACCGAATTTAGCCACAACATCTTTGAAAGGTAATTTGTTGTGTAACAATCTCCAACTAAGGAAAGAGATCTTGAAGGGAACTGCATTGTGCCAGATTTTAGTAATCAAAGGTGCTTTTTGTCTAAGACTTCTAATAATAGTCCAAGCAGATTTATTTGAATATCGACCATTATCAGTAGCCTTCCACACTGCATAATCCATGTCATTCACATCCCCAATACCATCAGAACTAATAAAAAGAGCAATGTGACCTGGCATGGTGTTGTAGAGCTTCTGGATATTCCACCTATTATTGTTCATAAAATCTCTCACCTTGATCCTTTGTCCATTACCAATCATGAAATCAGGACATATTTGAGCTAAAGGGCCCATTCCTGTCCAGTCATCCTACCAAAAATTACAATCTCCAGAGTTGATTTTCCAGTTAATGCACTTTTCACTTTTGTCTCTTGCCCATAGAAAATGTTTCCATGCTTGAGAGTCACCAGGAACCCATTTCTTAGCAACATGATGTTTTCTAATGCAATATTTTGCCTTTAGAAAATCAGCCCACAGTGAATTCATTGATCTAAATCTCCACCATCTCTTAACAGCAAGAGTATTTGAGATATCCATCATATTCCTGATGCCAATACCAGATTCATCTTTGGGGAAACAAAGCTTATCCCAATCACACCAGTGGTACTTGTTTTTACCATTATCAGTCCCCTAAAAAAAGTTACACATATATTTTTCAATAAGTTCCAAAGTTCTTTTTGGAGGATTAATGACACTGAGAATATAAGTAGGAAGAGCTTGGATCACACTTTTGATTAGAATCTGTCTACACCCACAAGATAGCATGTTTCCTTGCCAACCATTTAGCCTTTTAAAAACTTTAGTCACCATACTATCAAAGTAACTAATTTTCTTCTTTCCAATGTATATGGGGCACCCAAGGTAAGTAAAAGGGAATTCTTTGTCCATGAAACCAATACACTTTATTAATCTGTTGATTCTATAAGCACAAGATTTTGGACAAGTTAGAAAACAACTTTTATCAGGATTAACCAATTGTCCAGAGACCCTCTCATACTTAACAATTGCTTCATGACCAGTTTGACAGATTTGCTGTTCCCACTACTGAATATGACAATGTCATCAGCATAAGCAAGGTGAGTAATTTGGGGTCCATTTATGTTCATGGTGAAGGGGATGAAATTAGGATTCAAAAGTAGATTATTGAGTGATCTTGACAAAACTTCAGCAGCTAGCACAAACAGTGAAGGGGAAATAGGGTCTCCCTGTTTTAAACCATGAGAAGAAGTAAAGAAACCATGCCTAGAACCATTTACTATAATGGAATACCACACATTAGAAATACTCCTCCAGATAAGATCAATCCATATATTATTGAAGCCAATTGTTTTAAAACATCTTTCAAAAAATCCCAAGACAGCCTATCATAGGCTTTAGCCATATCAAGCTTAATAACAACATTCCCCCCTTTGTTATTCTTTGAAATATTGTGGACAATTTCTTGTGTCAACATCACATTATCTGTGATAAGTCTACCAGAAATGAAACCACTTTGATTCTCAGAAATAAGAGCAGGAAGTAAGGGATTTAATCTATTGGCTAAAATTTTGGAAATGATTTTGTTGGAGAAGTTTCTCAAACTTATAGGCCTGAGATCAGAAAAGCTGTTAGGCGAGTCTATCTTAGGGATCAGAGCTAAACAAGTATGAGTATAAAATTTGGTGAGGTTCTTTCCCAAGAAAAATTCATTGACAAAAGCATAAATATCGTCCTCTATAATGTCCTAACATACCTGAAAGAACTTGCCATTGAAACCATCAAGACCTGCTGAACTCTCACTGCTCATGCCAAAAACCGCATTTTTAATTTCCTCTTTGCAAGGTATCCTAGTTAGTCTAGCATTGTGTTCCTCAATGATGATGTGAGGGATACAATCCAACACACTATTGGTTCTCTGTTGATGATTAAGGTTGAATTGCTTCTTAAAATGTCTGATAGCAGCTTCAACAATTTTTTCTTCCCCTTGTATCCATCTGCCCTTGTGATTTTTGATCATCTGAATATGAAGCCTTCTTCTTTTGTTCCTTAGCACACTGTGGAAGTACTTGGTGTTTTTATCACCATCTTTGAACCATGTGAGTCGAGTTTTCTGTTTTAAGAGATTATCCTGCAGGTTCAACCACCTTATGTACTCAGCATATCCTTTATTTAGCTTCTCCCTACTATGATCAGTATTTTGCAAGATGTCACAGTTTTCCAGAAGTTCCATTTTAGCCTCCCAAGTGCTAACATTTTCATGAATGTCCCCGATACTATTTCTTGACCAGCAGCTGAGTTGTCTGCTCAGATTCTTGAGTTTACACTGTAGTCTCCACATAGCATTGCCCTTAACTGTAATATTCCAGGATTCCTTGACAACTTCCATGAAATCATCTTGACCGGCCCAACAGTTCAGGAACTTAAAGTACTTGATATTGTTGTGTTGGTCACTGTTGCATTTAAAAACCAAAGGTCTGTGATCAGAACCTGTCCTGGGAAGATGTTCCACCATATTGTTTTGGAACTTGATAGCCCATTCATCATTGATTAGAAATCTATCCAACCTGTTCCACACTTGTTTGCTTGGCCTCCAATTATTACACCAGGTATAACTTGGACCTATAAATCCCACATCACTAAGACCACAAGATTCCATGCAGTTTATGAACTCAATACTCTTGTAAGTTCTGTGTGGATTTCCTCCCAACTTCTCATCTTGATCCATGATACCATTGAAGTCACCTCCCATACACCATGGACCATTTATATTGTTAGTCATGTTAGTGATGCTCTCCCAAAGATCAATCCTTTCCAAAGCAGTGAACTTAGCATAAACAGAAGTAATGTATGTTCCAGTGTCACCTGGATTCTCTTTAAAGTTGATGGTAATTTGCTGGTCATTATTCCTCACAACCTGAAAATTGTCACAATGTTTCCAGAAACATCAGATTTGGCCATTGGTGTTAGTAACACAGTGATGGAAGCCCAAAAATCTTTTGTACCCCTCAATTTTGCTTTTGTGAGAAAAAGGTTCGGAAATTGCCACAAAAGTGGCTTTGTTGATTCTAATATGCAGTTTCAATCTATGAATTGCCTTTCTACTCCTTACTCCCCTAATATTCCAAAATATTGTACTAATCATGAATAATTTTAGGGGGGGGGGGGGGGGGAGCACTTTGTCTGTGGGACTCTCTATTTTTTTTTATTTCCAGTTTTGGACTTCTTTCTATTTGTCTTACTTCTGCTTCTACTTCTTCCCCTAGAATCAGTGGAAAGAAACTTTCCTTGACTCTGATTTGTATCTTTTATGTCCTTGGTAGTAGTTCTTGATTCCTCTGAGACAGTTTGAAGTCTACCTGATCGGGAGTGACTTCTTTTCATTGTGGACTAGTTAGGAACATTGTTGTCAATACTATGCTTGTTGTGATTTGCTTTTCCATTGTTTTTCTTGCTTCCTTTAAAACTTCCTGGAGCACTTTGTTGACTACCGATACTATTGTTGTCATCGCTTTTGCCTTCAACCACATCTTTCATCTCAAGTTCACAATTAGGATCAACGTATGGGAGGCTTGATGTAGAGTTTTCATCAATTGGAGATAAAATTTCTCCTTCTTCAATATCTTGATCCTTTTGTTTCTTCCTGTTGATAAAATCTTTTAGTGTTTCATGTTCAGACTGACTGTGTTCAGTGTCACTAACATGTGTTTGATCAGTCGGGGACCTCAAATTCAGCCCTTTATTGTCTTTTTCTCTATTATCAGTGCCATCGTCTTGACTTTTCCCCTTGGTACTTTCAATAGCATTCACCAACGCATTCTGTAATGGTAAGTTCAAGGGGAATTTAGAAGTTTTATGCTTCTTGTTCCTCTTGCTAGTTTCCAGTAATGATACAATTTTAAAGAGAACTTTGTTTTTCTTTTTTGGCATTTTCTTGTGTTTCTCTTTCTTCTTCTTCTTTTTGATCCTTCTAACAGTAGAATCTTGTTGAAACTCCTTTGAAAAGTCCTTTTGCATATCAGTCTTAACACCATCTGATTGCATTTCCTTACCAGCATCTTCAACATTTTGTGACTCAACCACTTCTTTTTTTCCTCCCTCCTGATCTTTTGGATTAACCACACTATCATCCGTCTTCAAATCCTTGTTTTTATCCTCTACAATCACCCTGGAGGGTCCTCCTTGCCCAACACCATTCTTATCCATTTCCCCTTTCTTCAATTTCTTCTCGAGAACTCCTTCATGTTATGACCCAACTTTCTACAATGTTTACAATATTTTGGCACCCCTTCATATTCAATTTTCTGGTAGAATCCTCTTAGAGGTGCATTAGTATCTTCTAACCCAACCCAAATACTGTCAAGTCTATGTTTCAGCAAATCAAGTTCAATTCTGACCTTAGCCATACTAGGCCTTGTACGACCAGAGGTAGCAGCATCTAGAGTAAGAGGTGTACCAATAGAGCACACCAGTCGTTTGATGTAATGCCAAGAATATAAATGAAATGGCAAACTTGGTAAGAGTACCCGAGCTAGAGCCAAAGGTAAATCTTCTTCGGGCTTGAAATCCGGTGTCCATTTCTGAAGCCACATTTGCATTCCATCAATTTCAATCACCCTTCGGTACCAAACATTTTTGAAGTCAGCTTCATTTTTAAGATCAATGAAAACATTAAAATTGTCAAAAGCCCCAATTTGGGAAGATCCCTTTAGAGTAACCATTTCCTTAAAACTTGACCTAATTTGATCAATTTGAGGTCTGGCTTTGAGAAATCGACCCACTAAAGTGTAGCGACATTCATCTGCTACTACACCATAGTATTCTGAAACTTTGAATATAACAGCAGGAACTCCATTATGTATTGATTGACATGCATCGACTTTGTCCTTTTCTCTGCCAAGAGGAAGTTGATTTGAGCTAGATGGAGCTGTAATTGCATTTGCAAAGGTAAGTTTTGCATAATTTCCAGGGTTGGATGGTGTCGCCCCATCAAGAGGAGGAGGATTCACAGTTGGAACTGCCGGAAGGGAGCCTCCCGACGGCTCCATACCAGTGGAGCGTGAAGTCCACTAGCCAAAATAGAGCCGTTATTAGCTGTTAATTGAGGAGAGAGAAGAGAGAAGAGAGGAGAGAAGAGAGAGAAATTTGCTGAATCTATGTTTACCTTGTATGGGTAAATGCTACTTTTTAGATAGCAGTAAGTACTTTTAATTCTTTTATTCTCTCACTTCTCTACATCTGTGAAATTGTTTTCCATTGTTGCTTCCTAGCAAAGGGGAAAAGATTAGTGAGTAGCTTCTCAGCGGATATATGTGGCAATTCTATCTTTGTTGCGCTAGCGTGTGTCTTCTTCAGCTGCATCTTCCTCAAAAGATGAAGTAGGTAACTCATTTTATAATTACATGTCACTATGTATTAAACTGTTCAAATAATTGATAAACAAAAAAGTGTCATAACAGGACTGACTGTTTTTTTTCTCAAAATTTTTCCCTTGAATTAGTTTTCATTGCAGTTAACCTTCTAACTTTATAATGTGACTTTATTTTATCCTTTTACCATTTTTGTCAAGTATTGATTTGAAACAAATTGGTCGAAGAAGTTTTTATGGCATTTCCATATGACAGTACAATAAGAAATCAATGTAAAAACTCTTGAAACTTTGAAAAGAGAGTAAAAGAAGAAAACGCTTTTCCTCTGATAGCAAACGCAGAGATAAGACATCAAAGATCCCCAGTTAGTATAGTTTGTAAAAAATCATCGATAATGCTCTTGAAGAATTCTACTTTGGCCCTCCTAGTTGGCACAGAATACTCTAATAGCTCTTACCTTGAATAATCCTTTCATCGTTTGTATATATATTGTTCTTTCCAGCCAAATGACTTTGCAAAGGTCACAACTTAAGCTTTTAATATTGATGTTATAAAGACACAACAAAAGAGAACCTTTTATGGCATAGTATCGCCTGAACAGTCTGGGATTTTATTTAAGTAGAGAAGAGCAAGATACCTACTACTAAAAAGAACTACCAACATTTCCTTCTCTCAACAGACAAAACACGACGAAGACATGCCAACTTTTATTTAATAATATTAACTAGTAATATGGCATTAATCTGGAGCAGATTACAAAAGCACTCTGCTTAATCAGCAGTGTTTGCAATGGAACAAAACACTGTGAAGACATGCCAAGTTTTATTTACTACAACTTCTATTTACTATACCTTCAGTAAGGCAGGAATCTGTGACGCAGGTACAAAGCACACTGCTCATTCATCAGAGTGTTTGCGATGGTGGCGATGCTTACGTTGTTTCTTCTCCTCGTCCTCCTCAGATTCATCATCACCCTGCCAATTTATCAGATCAAATCAATGGAAGCTGAATAAAATCTTGGTTGCATGCTGCTGAACACAGATAAGCGAACTAAAAGCACAAAACTGAGTTACATTCCATTGTTGTTAGGATATTCAAAAATAAAGAAGAGTAATCTAATCAGGTACTTACATATTTCTTGCGACCATAGCCTTCATCATCATCGATACGCCTCCCATAGCTGGGCTTTTTGTAGTCCTCTTCCTCAGACCTTCCATAACTAGGCCTCTCAAATGTTGATGTCCCGTACCCTTCGCTCTCCGTTATCTCATAGTTTGAACATCCATAACTAGTTGATTTCTCTCCATTGCCATACCCCATGTCCTCTTCCTCTCCGTAGTTTGTTTTCTTCCCATATCCACTAGATCCATACTCATCAGAGTCGGTCTTTCGCCCATAACTTGACCTGTATTCTGAGTTTTTCTCCTCGTCGTCACTCTCTCTTCTGTTCCTCGATCCATAACCAGATGCAGGTTTACTCCCATATCCACCAGATTCATTTCCATAACCAGACCCATACTCCGAACTCTTCTCCTCGTACTCACTTTTTTTTCGATATCCTGATCCATATTCATCAGAGTCAGTTTTTCGTCCATAACCAGACGCGTATTCCGAACCTTTCTCTTCATACTCACTTTTCCTTCCATACCCTGATCCATACTCATCAGAGTCGGTCTTTCGTCCATAACTAGAACCATATTCTGAGCTTTTATCCTCGTCCTCGCTTTTCCTTCTGTGTCTTGATCCATACTCATCAGAGTCAGTTTTTCGTCCATAACCAGACCCGTATTCCGAACTTTTCTCCTCATACTCACTTTTCCTTCCATAACCTGATCCGTACTCGGATTCAGGTTCTTCATCATTTTTACTCTTCCTCCCATACCCTGATCCATATTCCGAATCGGGCTCCTCATCCTCGTCGTTCCGTCCATATCCAGATCCATGTGCCTTTTTGGGTTTCCCGTACTCAGTCCGGCTTCCATATCCTGCTTCATCAGATCCAATTCCACTCCCATCATACTCACTTTCTCCACCATAACCTCCGCTAGGACGATTCATTCCAGGCCTGCGACGAGGCTTCTCATCTTCATCCTCATCCTTAGATGGGCGGGAACGCGAGGGACGGGTCTTAGGTTTGGAATAGCTCTGATACTCATTATCAAGAGCTTCATCAGCATAGGCTGAGGGTTCTGCAGAGGAAGTGTAATGGGGACGATCATAGTCGAAATCATCAGACGTTGAGGACGTTGGAGGATAGCAAGTTTCCTCAGAAGGTGGAATTGGCCTGCCATATGTCAATGAGATATCATATCCACCACCATAGGGAGTCTGATCATACTCGTCGAATTCAGGGACATCGTCACTTTGACGGTGGCCTCTCGGGAAGTAAGACATGGTTTGGGGTAATTTTCTTGATTCTTCTCTAAGCTTAATTTCCTCTTGGTTAGAGATCTGAGAAGCTGGAATGGCTTACAAGAAAAATGAGCAGTTCGTTGAAACATAAAAGGGGTAAAGACGGTTAGAAGTCGTTGGAGTAGGAAACAAGGTTGTTATTTGTGATCCACACTACACGGTAGCCTGCTAAAGTCACTCAAATTCACTGCCAGATTTTGTGTTTTGTAGTGTACGGTAATCATTACTTGGAGCTGTTACAAAATCCTATTATTACATCTATTACTAGGGAATACCATCTGAATTATTTTATGACCGAAGAAAGTTAGAAATTAGTAGTGTAATTCTTAACTTTCTTCGGTCATAAAATAACATATCTTGTGCGAGTAAGTATTTGTCGTTATATGATTGAATTCGTAAATCAAAATTCCCCTTATTCTTGGAATTAAATTATGGTTATCAGCTGGCATGAAAGCCTCGATTAGACATAGACGCAGTCACCATTAAGAGTATTCAATGAAAATAAAAAAGAATTACACCAAACGACTTAAATTGACTTGATAAAGTATGATATTAATATCTTCTTTTTCCCCATGCCCCAAAGTATCTTTTTAAAATTTTATTTGGAATTTTAGAAAACCAATAATACTTTGTTTGATTTAACATAAGACGAATTAGTAAGAGACCTACTATATAAGTTCAATAGGAGAAAAAATGATCAACGCGAAGTAATGCTATAGATCTATTTCAGACTACGATACATACAATCAGAAAAATTAAAATTACAAAACTGCTAAAAAGGGGACTAAGCACAATTTGTTGTATATTTAGTTTGATTTGATTTACCAAACTATCTTCGTTTATTTAATTTCTTCTGAAGCAAAACAAACTTAACCAAACTCAAACACTAGCAAAATTTTATGGGCAGTCATCCAGGTTCATCTTTGTTTCACAAAAGTCACTTTCCTTTTTTGTTGATTACATAAAAATCATTTTATTTTACTTGCTATCACAAAAATAACTGTAGCTGGATTTTATAAAAACTCCCACCAAAAATGTGACCGTGGCAACGTATTAGAGCTAAAGTATCTCGATGAAAATAGATAATAAAGCTTGCATCGTTTCTCTGCTTCCACTAAAAAACTATGAGAAAAGTGAGTTATTTCAATACAAACAAATGAAAACCTGTGACTAATATTCTCATCAATGAGTTGTAGTACAAGAATTGATACATAATGAAATCAGGCTCAAGCATATTATTTATACGCACAGAAGAAAATAACAAGTACTTAATTAGCATAATGGGATGATGATTATGAATTATGATATTAATATTTACACATAATCTTGCAGTCACTACTAAATTGCCTTTGTACCTATCCAAAAAAACAAAAAAAAAAAAAAAAAAATTAAAAACCCTCGTTGATTTTCAGCAAAGAAATTAAATGTGCACGTATGCATTCGAGATGAGCCCTCTCATTCACATGCTTCAATTCCAACGCTTCTTGCCTAATAGGAAGTGTGTCATTAGGGTGAAATACTCTCGTAACTCCTTTCGAGTTTGCACTTGCCGTCTGAACACCACGACTACTAGTACCACCTATTGACAACGCCTTTAACACCAATTTCTCGGCTTCTTCTTCATTCATCCCTTTTTTCCATTCTTTCTCCAAGAAATCATTCAAATAAGTTACCCCATACCCTCCAACAGCAAAATTAGACTTCTGCATAACAACCCCACCATAACTTATCTCAAATATCTTATTTCTGTCACCAATAATAAGCCCAGTTTGTAGCATATTATTCTTGTTGTTATATGCTGCTAACATTGTACCTATAGTCTCGGCCACGACCATAGTACTTTCTTGATCAAAAATAAAGTTGTGAGCATCTTCTAACAGGATTTCTGTTTGTGCTTCTAGTGCATGCTGACATGAGAAAATATTAGCACTTAGTTGTGTGATTATGTCAGTAGAGCCAAGAATAACACCGTCATTATAAGTGATGCCGATGATTGTATTGGTGTTTGAGGGGTGGGTCTCGTCTGAATCAACGATGAATAAACACATGCTTAATGTGTTAAAATAATCAAGGAACACAAGAAATTTTAATGAGAATGATGTCTTGGTGGATTTAACCGAGGGGAGTTTGTCTATATAAAGAGTTAACTATTATTAATAATTGATTTGGAGTGGGAAATAGTACTGTTCCTAAATTAACTAGGAAAGTGAAAACGTACGTAGTTCTTTACTTAGAGCCCGTTTGGATTGGCTTACAGCTTAAAGCTGTTTGCAGCTTATAAGCTGAAAAAAATAAGTTGGGGTAGTCCAACTTATTTTTTTTGGCTTATAAGCTGTTTTCAGCTTATAAGCTGTTTTAGATAAACTAAGTCAAATGAGTCCAATTATTTTTTTGAGCTTATTTTAAGCATAAAATGACTTTAAGCTGGCCAGTCAAACACTCAAAAAAGCTAAAAACAGCTTATAAGCCAACTTATAAGCCAATCCAAACGGGCTCTTAGTTCAAGTAGGATTATGAAGAGAATACTTGTTCAAGTAGGATTATGAAGAGGGAGAGTTTCCTAAAAAAATATTCAACAGTTTCCTAAAACCGAATTATAGGAAATTTGAAAGACGTTCTTTTATGTTTGTCAATTTTTACTATTCGCGGGACCGAGTAATCTCGTGATCAATTCTAAAATCTAGTGCATTTGGTTATTGTTTTGTAATTTATTTTGGAAAAAGAACCAAATTTTATTCATGTACTTTGAGAAATTATGAACTTCTGCCTTTTTTTTTTACTAGTCATCCATTGACACTTCCTTTAAAAAATTATTTATATACAATCTGAGTTGTTTCCCTCTCGACTTTAAATCTTAGCATCCAAAAAGTCTATCTGTACAAGTAATCTAGGCTTGTATTCGGAGTTTTCCTATGTTTTTATTTTACTGAATTTCTCATGTTAACTATGCCTTGAAAAGCTAAAATGAAGAACTAAAAAGAAAAAAATATTTTTAATATCAGGAACTGATAAAAGAAACAAAAGAAAGTATGTTTATTCACGTTTAAGTTTTTAAAAATAATTTTCGTATTTTAGCTTTTTGATCACCAATGCCTCTCTCGGCTCTCCCTAATGGAGCAAATCCCATGCCTGCAGAGGTAAATTTAGTCTATTTCCATTTTAAAAAAATATCAAGTAAATTTTATTATAAATTTTCTTTCTTAGGTATGATTATATTGGCATCACAATATAGGGCTTGATATTAATTATTTATTTGTCCGGTTGGGCATTCTATAAAAATTTCAATTCACACCTTATATCTCATCTCTCCTATTTTATATTACGATGTTTGATTTATAAAATTTAAGATATTAATCCGACTTATACAATAATAATAATAATAATAATAATAATAATAATAATAATAATAAAAAAAAAAAAAAAGGTAGAGTATTTGTACTGAAAAAAGTCAATTAATTTTTTTTCATACTCAATCATATAAAATTAGTTCCAAATGATTGGAACGCATTATTATAACTCCCTCCAATTCAAAATAAGTGTCTACTTACACAATAAGAAATTATTTTTTTCAATTTTTTCCTATTTAGATAAGTGAGTAATAACTAATATAGTAGTATTTTATTAAGTATTTTTCGTAAGAGTTACAGTAATATTTTCTAAATAAGGTGTGTGACAAAGGCTAAGTAAACACTTATTTTTAACAGGAATGAGTAATATTTTAATCATTATTCAGCATGTACTTTTTTTCTTTTTATTTTTCGATTACTGTTTACTCCACAAATGAGAGTGTTTGATGAAACGCAGCAGTGGACACATAATCAACTGTTATACCACTGACAGGTTGCCACGTCGGACCAAAAAAAGGCACATTCTGTCCATTATGTTGTTTCTTTCCTTTTCCAACTGTCCATCACTCTCCACAATTTGAATGGGATGAGTCCTTGTCTAAACCATCCACAATAAGAGCAATCAATAATTAGTCATCAAAGAAAACATAAGTATGGAGAAAGTTGCAGCAGCTCATACATCATGTTCATGTTCATGCCACAACAATTTTTTGGTGCCCAAATTGAAGGGAGGAGGATTCTTGTTGTTACAGGCAAAGCAAAGGAGCAAGAAATGGAGGTCACAGCCATTAATTGTAAAATCACAGATGATAAGTAATGCTACAACCTACACTTCCAGAATTAGCACTGATATTCCTCTCTATGAAATCCCTGGGGTAACTATTTCCTCTTTTCTATTTGTCTTCCATAAGCATCTGTACATATAAATCAATTAACTTCACCTCAATCTTGATTCAGTCTGTTTTATTAATTAATCAATTGTATTAAAGTTCCATTATTTTTACTTAGTCTGTCAATCTTATGTAGCCCTCCACTACTAATGGAAGTTATAAATCTATCTAATGTATTGACATAAACTCGTCCATAAATGTGAGAGTCATGCAAGTTGAATAATTGAATTTGCAGGCTTCCTTTGATAGATATCTGGAGAATAAGCCTAGAGTGTTCAAGGCCATTTTTCCCGACAAAAAAAGGAGCCACCAACTAAACGAGGTATGATGAACTGTTAAATGTCCCACATTGGTTGAGGTCGTCTTCTTATATGGTCTTGGCAATCCTTATCTTTTAGGGTGAGCCCCCATTTTTATATTTGTCCAAGCACCAGATTTTACGTCTTATAGGTCATGGGTTCGAGCCATGGAAGCAGTCACTATTGCTTGCATTAGGTTAGGTTGTCTACATCACACCCCTTGAGGTGCGGTCTTCCCCGGACCCTGCTAACGCGGGATGATTTGTGCACCAGGCTGCCTTTTTATTTTTCACTAGATGTTGCGTCTTGGTTGTGGGAGGGGTCCTACATTGGTTAAGGAGTTGGTCGGGTCATTTTCGAGAGGGTATGACGATGTGCATGGAGGTTTTGGCTACGGGGACAGGAACGGAGGAGGAGTCTCACTTCTGGATTTCGCAAAAGCTTTTGGATTGGTGGTAGCCAACTCGAGTTTTCCGAAGAAGGAGGCGCACTTGGTAACCTTCCGTAGCTCGATGGCGGCGACGCATATAGACTTTTAGCTCCGTAGAAAAGATGATAAAGGCCTTTGTACAGACTGCAAGGTCATTTCAAGTGAAAACCTTACAACCCAGCATAAGCTCCTTGTGATGGATTTAGTGATCAAGGGGAAGAAGAGGGTCGTGGATGACCAGCAGAGGATCAGGTGGTGGAGTTTGACTTTGTCTAGTGCCCAGGAGTTGGGGGATAAGTTGATGGCTACGGGGGCTTGGGAGAGTAGGGGGATACGAGTAGTATGTGGGTTAGGACGGCCGGTTGCATTAGGGAAGCAGCTAGAGAGGTACTGGAGGTCTCGAGAGGGTACCGTGGTAGGCACCGAGGGGACGGGTGGTGGAATGGAGAAGTCCAAGGGAAGGTGGAAGCAAAGAAGGTAGTGTATACGAGGTTGGTAGACAACAAGGATGAGGAGGAGAAGCGGACAAATCGGGAAAAATATAAGATGGCGAGAAAGGAGGCGAAGTTGGTAGTTTCGGCGGCAAAGACGACAGCTTTTGAACACCTATATGCAGAATTGGAAGACAATGGCCGGGACAAGAAGTTGTTCAGGCTGGCCAAGGCAAGGGAGAGGAGGGCACGTGATTTGGATTAGGTGAACTGCATCAAGGACGAGGATGGCAAAGTATTGGTGGAGGAAGCTCTCATTAGACAGAGATGGCAGTCATACTTTTATAAACTCTTGAACGAAGAAGGGGACAGAGACATTGTATTGGGAGATTTAGAGTACTCTGAGAGGTGCCGCGATTTTGGGTATTGTAGAAGTATTAAGGTTGAGGAGGTTAAAGGTGTTGTTCGTAGGATGCGTAGGGGAAGAGCGACCGGGCCTGATGAGATTCCTGGAGAATTTTGGAAGAGTGTAGGCAGAGCAGGTTTGGAGTGGCTGACTGGGTTGTTTAATGTCATTTTTAAGAAGGCGAAGATGCCAGAAGAATGGAGGTTGAGTACAATGATTCCTTTGTACAAGAACAAGGGTGACATTCAAAGTTGTAACAACTATAGAGTTATCAAGCTGCTACGCCACACTATGAAGGTGTGGGAAAGGGTGGTGGAGATGAGGGTGAGGAGAGGCATGTCTATTTCAGAGAACCAGTTCGGATTCATGCCGGGGCGCTCAACTACAGAAGCTATTCATCTTTTGAGGAGACTGGTGGAGCAGTATAGGGAGAGGAAGAAAGATTTACACATGGTATTCATCGATCTAGAAAAGGCTTACGACAAAGTGCCAAGGGAGGTTCTATAGAGATGCTTGGTGACTAGAGGGGGTACCTGTGGCGTACATTAGGGCGATTAAAGACATGTATGATAGAGCCAAGACCAAGGTAAGGACAGTGGGAGGGGACTCAAAACACTTCTCAGTTATGATGGGGCTGCACCAGGGATCAGCTCTTAGCCCATTTTTATTTGCTTTGGTGATGGATGGACTGACGCGAAATACTCAAGGTGAGGTGCCATGGTGTATGTTATTCGCGGATGACATAGTCTTGATTGACGAGACTCGTAGTGGAGTTAATGCTAAGCTGGAGAGTTGGAGACAAACTCTAGAGTCTAAAGGGTTCAAGTTGAGTAAGACCAAGACAAAGTACTTGGAGTGCAAGTTCAGTGACATACCACATGAGGATGACGTGGAAGTGACGCTTGGTACCCAGGTCATCCCAAAGAAAGGAAGTTTCAAGTATCTTGAGTCTATTATACAAGGAAATGGGGTTATTGACAATGATGTCGCACACCGTATTGATGCAGGGTGGATGAAATGAAGACTCACTTCAGGAGTGTTGTGTGATAAGAAGGTGCCAGCAAAACTTAAAGCCAAGTTCTACAAAGTGGTGGTTAGACCGACTTTGTTGTATGGGACGGACTGTTGGCCAGTCAAGAACTCTCATGTTCAGAAGATGAAAGTTGTGGAAATGAGAATGCTGCGATGGATGTGTGGGCACACTAGAAGAGATAGGATTAGGAATGAAGATATCCGGGACAAGGTGGGAGTGGCCTCAGTGGAGGACAAGATGCGGGAAGCGAGGCTGCGATGGTTTGGGCATGTGAAGAAGAGAGATACTGATGCTCTAGTGCGGAGGTGTGAGAGGTTGGCTATGGCCGGTTTCAGGAGAGGTAGAGGTAGGCTGAAGAAGTATTGAGGAGAGGTGATTAGACAGGACATGGAGCAGTTCCATCTTACCGAGGACATGACCTTAGATAGGAGGTTGTGGAGGACGCAGATTAGGGTAGAAGACTAGTAGGTAGTCCTGCTTACCCTTTTTCACTATTAGTCGTAGTTTTGCCCCATAGTTTCTAGTCCTTTGTTTTATGCTACAATCTATCGTTTCTTGTACTTCAATTTTTTTATTCATCAGTGGTAGCTACGACTCCTTTTTTTCAGTCTGTTGTACCATGATTTTTCGCTTTCATTCTTTCATTCCCATACTACTTTGAATTGCTTATTCTTATCTAACCTTTTTTTTTTTTTTTTGCCATGCTTTCTCTTGAGCCAAGGGTCTTTCGGAAACAGCCTCCCTACCTTTCGAGGTAGGGGTAAGGTCTGCGTACACTTTACCCTACCCAGACCCCACATTGTGGGATTTCACTGGGTATGTTGTTGTTGTTGTTCCTAATATGGTCTCGGACTATTCTCATATCATGAGCTAACTTTTGAGGTTGACGGTCCAAGGTCCATTTTCATGACATGAATTCTCAATTCTTCATCTTAATCTCCCTTGTATTTTTGTTTGTTTGTGTGCTATGCAATGCTAATTGAGCACCACTACTTGTCTAAATTTTTGGTCTTCAGCTTTCCGGCCTTAAAACACTAAGTTAGGGGTCCGTTATTTCCTTTCATAAGGCCATTGTCCAATGAAAGTCACCTTGTTTAGATTTTGTTTGTTGTTACTACGATCACGGGTCTTAGACCTGTATCGTATACTCGTCCTAACTCAGTAGTTGTAAACCTGAATTTGTTGTTGATGAATATAATATCTGGTCGGAAACAAAGTTAGAAGGGGTAACAAGTTGGTCTCATGTTAGTTATACTTCCATAGTGAGCTGCTAAGGCTATCCTGTTTCCTTGCATCTTTAAAGCAATCAAGTTTGTTAGACGCTCTATTCCTCTGAATTTTACTATTTTAGGTATTATTAAACTACTCTTGATCATTACAACCTTTAAGTATGTTAGCTATCTAGGTGTTATCTCAACACTCTCTTTTTGCCCTGCATAAATTCATTTTGAACTCTTTGCTACCTAGCCAAGGCACGAACACAGATGGAATGTCCTCGGACCTTCTGATCGTTATTACTAACAAAATGCACAAGGTGGTTACGTAATATTCCGATTTCCAGTGAAATTTTTCACCATCCTATGCCTACTTCTTTGTTGGCTAACTTTGTCTTCTTTTGTCATGTTGTCATCTTCTTCTAGAATTGAAAGCTTTGAAATACATAGCTGAAAGCTTCTCAAATTTTATGCTACATTTTAACCTTTCGTATTGACAGTCTGATTAAATAGAAGTTCACTTCATGCATGGAATCTTACTGGTTTATAGCTAGGGCTATCTGGTTAGACAGGCAGTGATGAATGCCTCAATTTGAAGTTTGAACTGAATTTTGACAACAAAAAGAGTGATAGGGAATGTATACTCAATTTTGACATTCATTCCCAAAAGTTACTTTTCCTCTTTAAAACGTCGATAGAGTAAATGGCTGGTTTTTTCTTTGCAGTATGTTGTTGCATTTCAGCATTTTCGCATACTTTGTTATTCTTGACTACTAGTTCCATGCAGGAGGAGTGGAGAATTCATATGCTGCCCATAGAGTTCCTGTTTATGACCGCGTGGCCAGTTATAGATATGAGATTGAGATGTAAATCCAAAGGAATAGAATACCCACCTGGGGTCCCTAATAATGTTTCTAAGGTTCTTGAACTCGACATAGTAAGTATAAACCAAATCTTCACCACATTCTTTCAATCATACGTTCATTGTGTTTTATAATGTGGAATCAAAGAATGGTTATGCAGATAAGATGGGAGCTTCAGGGGCTGGATGATGTGCTGAAGCCATCTCAGTTCTCACTTGCTGTAAAAGGCTCTCTTTACCCCGATAGGGTTGGACCACGGAGCAGGCTGAAAGGTCAACTACAGATGAGCATTAGCTTTGTTCTTTCACCCATGCTAGCTTTGGTCCCTGATGATGTTCGTAGAGATGTTGCAGAGTCGGTTAGATACTAAACCTGATCCCTTTCGCAAGAGTTTTAACTTTTATGCACTGACTAAAACATAAGATTACATAAAAGATTTAAAAAATATAGTAGGCAATTTACATTGTCAGTATATATATAAGTTAGTTTGGTTCCTTTTGCAAATACTTATTATCACTGTCAAGGGTCAACCATATAAATTGGAGTTTGATAGAATGTTAGGCAGGCTGAAAGGAAGATCTTTGACAAATAATCCCATATATGCCTTATTGAACAGGTGCTAAGGGGACTACTGCAGAACATGAAGAGTAAAGTAAATGGTAGCTTGCTTCCAGACTATGCTGAATTCAAGAGAGAAACGCAGAAGAACTTAGTCTGAACAGTTTAATGGGAAGACATTGGTATTCAATGGTATCCAAGAATGAGGAAATTCTGTAATTTTATTCATGGGAATTGCACAAAGATACCAGACAAGTATTCCCAAAATTTTGGAAGTTAATTTTTTCTGAGATGAATTTCCAAGTTATGTGCGAAAAGTGACAGGCGGGTTCTTCTTTACAATTTGAGAATTGCGTCTTCTCTTTGCTTGTTGAAATATTTCTTTAGAGGAATTTAAGGCACGAGCATGGATTTGAATGTCCTTCGATCTTGTGATTGTTATTACTAAAAGAACGCACAAGGTAATTAAGTGTACGTTCCAATAAACCTTTTTACCATCCTGGGCTTTTAGTAAAAGGCCCATGCCTAGTACTCCTTTGTAGGGTAACTTTGTCTTCTCTGTCATGTGTTATCTTCTTCAACAATTGAATGTTTTGAAAATTCATTATAGCTTAAACCTTCTCCAGTTTTAAGCATTTAATCTTTTCTACTTCACAATCTGATTAAACAACTGTTCATTTCATGCGTGGAACCTAAACTGATCTTATAGTTGGGGAGCCATCTGTTTAGACAGTTGGTGTTGAATGGCACAGTTTGAAGTTTGAACTGAATGTACACTCGATTTTGAAAACAAGAAAAGCGGAAATGAATAACAGATAATGTCTTAGTTTGACATCAAATCCAAGAAAGCTAGGTCCTTTTTCCTCTTTCAAAAGGTCAAGAGATTGAACTTTGTTCAATCTGTTACTGCATTTCAGCATGCATTGTTCCGCTTGACTACTAGTTCCACGCAGGAAGAGTGGAGAATTCACATGTTACCCATAGAGTTCCTATTTATCACCGTGTGGCCAGTTATAGATATGAAATTGAGATGTAAATCCAAAGGAATTGAGTTCACCTGGGGTCCCTCATAATGTTTCAAAGGTTCTTGAACTCAGACATTATAGTAAGTGTCAAACCAAATCTTCATCGCCTTCTTTCAATCATACGTTCATTGTGTTTTGTAATGTGGAGTCGTAAAGCAGATAAGATGGGAGCTTCAGGGGCTGGATGATGTGCTGAAGCCATCTCAGTTCTCACTTGCTGTAAAAGGCTCTCTTTACCACGATAGGGTTGGACCACGGAGCAGCTTGAAAGGTCAATTACAGATGAGCATTAGCTTTGTTCTTCCATCCATGCTAGCTTTGGTCCCCGAAGATGTTCGTAGAGATGTTGCAGCCTCGGTTAGTTACTAAACCTGATATCTTTCTCAAGAGTTTAACTTCTATGCACCGACAATATACATAAGATCACATAAAAGATAATTACAGGGTAACTGCCTATAATAAGTGGGAGCTAGTTACCTGGAAAATAAAGTAGACAATTTTAGACTGTCAGTATATATATGTTAATCCTCTTTTGCAAATATTTTCGTACTCCCTTTATCGACTGCATAAATTGGAGATCGAAAGAATGTTATGCATGTACAAAGGAAGCACTTGACAAACAATCCTGTGCCATTTTGAACAGGTACTAAGGAGACCTGCAGAACATGAAGAGTGAAAGAACATGAAGAGTAAAGTGAATGGCAGCTTGCTTTCAGACTATGGTGAATTCAAGAGGGAAAAGCAGAAGAACTTAGTTTGAACAGCTTAATTGGATGCAAATATTTCAGATTGCAAGACCTATAGGAGTTTTAATTGGCACTAGTATTTAATGGAATCCAAGAATGAGGAAATTCTGTAATTTTATTCATGGGAATTGTACAAAGATAATTTTGAAAATTAATCCTTTGAGAGTTGTAAAAAATAAAAGAATCTTTCTGAAGATGAATGTCGAAGTTATGTGAAAGTGACAAGCGAGTTTTATGCATTACAATTTGAGATTTGTGTCTTGTCTTTGCTAGTTGAAATATATCTTTAGAGGAATAAAAGAAAATGGAGATGCGGGGGATCGAACCCCGTGCCTCTCGCATGCAAAGCGAGCGCTCTACCATTTGAGCTACATCCCCGTTGGTTTCACAAAGATTAATATAATATATTACTTCTTTCCCTATTTATGTGATATATTTTTCTTTTTAGTCTGTCTCATAAAAAATGATACATTTTCTTATTTGGTAACGATTTAGCTTTAAACTTTACCTTTCACGTTTAACGAGATGATCTATAACCACACAATTATCTTTGGCTTATTTTAGACCACAAGATTTAAAAATCTTCTTTTATTTCTTAAACTTCGTGCCCAATCAAATTATATCACATAAATTGGGACGGAGAGAGTACTAACTTACAAATTAATTTTAACTAATTATAGTGCATAAGGACCATCCCTATTGAGATAAGGATAAGGTTCCCATTTAATCCGCAACTCAAAAATGCGGTGTTTAGTAAGACATTTTTATGCTGGCTTATTAGAAAAGATTTTCCATTAAATAGTGAAAATGACTTCATTCACATTTGCGCGGAAGTAATTCTCCTCGTAATGATCTCAATTTTTAACTTCATACTACTTGTTAGTTGTTACTACTGATATATTTAGAAATTATTATTAATCTTTAGTCTTTAGTACTCAAAATTCTCATCTTGTTGGTGAGGTTCGATTCCCCACCTTGTAATCCCCAGCTCCCTAATTTTTCCTTTTCCTACCCCCACTTGTGAAAAAAAAAAACAACATAATACATATTTTGTACAAAAAATGACTTTCAGCTAGGGGTGAGCATAAACACCGAAAACCGAAAAATCGGATCGAACCGAATTAATTCGGTGTTTCGATTTTTCGGTGTTTCGGTTCGGTTTCGGTTTTTCGATGTTTCGGTTCGATTTTGATTTTTTTTAATTAACAAATTCGGTGTTCAGTTCCGATTCATCGGTTCTTCGGTATTTCGGTTAAACCGAAAATTTAATACATGATTTTTACAAAGTTGTTTGTCCTGTATATCTCAAAATATATACCATGAAAACAATTAAGAACTTTTCATGTTCTAAAGTTAAAGTTGACTTTTCCTCATTATTGACTGCATCATTAATATAACAAATGGTTTACTTTTGTATTGACTGCATCATTAATATAACATCATTAATATAACAAATGGTTTACTTCCCTGTTAATGATGTAGTAGATTTACATTGGGAACTCTTAAAACTCTCATATTTAGTTTCAGGAATCAGCACTTTAGAAAATTATATTGTACTTAGTTATTTGGAAGGTGGAGATAGATTATTCTGCAGTGCGTCCAATCTGTGACTCTTTTGTTGCCTTGCTGGTTTTATTTATAGACTGTGTTGCTGCCTTGCTACTGCTTGTTTATGGCAGCAGCCATAAGCTACTGATTTTGTTTAAGTTTAAGCCTGCTGCTACTGCTGCTGCTATTGCTTGTTTAAGTTTAAGGCTTTAAGCTACTGATTTTGTTTAAGGCTTGTTTAGATCTCTTATAAGTTCATGTGAAAATTGAATTCTGACGAATTGAAATAGCCCATTTTGAATTAAAAAAAACATAAAATAGCTCATTTTTTATTAAAAAGAAAGTCCATTTTACAAGCAGAAAACCGAATTAAAAAAATCGAATCGAACCGAACTTCAAAAAATCGAACCGAACCGAACTAATTCGGTGCGGTGTTCGGTATCCACTTTCAAAAAATCGAAAACAGAAAAACCGAACCGAAGAACCGAACGCCTAACCTTACTTTCAGCGCATCAAACACACTCGACATGGCAGAAGCTGTAATAAACTAGGGCTGATAAAAGGTAATTCAGTTAACAAATTGGAGAATGAATGCGCATTGGGGAATTTTATTAGGTAATCACTGTTACAATATGGAATTACAGCCAAATGAACTAATCAACTTAATCCCAAAAGCTTGTAACGATACCTGCAATAACAATGGAGATTGAGTGAGAATGGGGGAAGCTTAGAAAGGAAGGAAAGAGAGGAAGATAGGAGAAGAAGAGGGAATTTGAGAGAGAAGAGGAGGGAAAGTTAGTTGAGAATTTTACCAAAATGATTAGCTGTCTAAACTCCACCTCCATCTATATATTTATCTGTGTATGAAATATTATCAGCCGTTGGATCTTATTTAGTAGATGTAATCTGGTCCGCTTCTTTAATTCTACTTATTTCACCAGATTGTGCCACTTGTCCTCTTTATTGACCACACCTAAGTCACGTGTCCCTCTACTCAAACACCAAAACCCTAAATCCCAATTTCATTTCCCCAAATCGCTAAGTTCAGTAGTCATAACACTAAAATGAAATTGGGATTTAGGATTTCGGTGTTTGAGTAGAGGGACACGTGACTTAGGCGTGGTCAATAAAGAGGACAGGTGGCACAATCTGGTGAAATCAGTATAATTAAAGGAGCGGACTAGATTACATCTACTAAATAAGATCCAACGGCTGATAATATTTCATACACAGATAAATATATAGCTGGAGGTGGAGTTTAAATAGCTAATCATTTTGGTAAAATTCTCAACTAACTTTCCCTCCTCTTCTCTCTCAAATTCCCTCTTCTTCTCCTGTCTTCTTCTCTTTCCTTCCTTGCTAAGCTTCCCCCATTCTCACTCAATCTCCATTGTTATTGCAGGTTTCGTTACAAGCTTTTGGGATTAAGTTGATTAGTTCATTTGGCTGTAATTCCATATTGTAACAGTGATTACCTAATAAAATTCCCCGATTCGCATTCATTCTCCAATTTGTTATCTCAATTACCTTTTATCAGCCCTAGTCTATTACAGAAGCTAAATTCGCTTATCTATGCGAAAGAACTCCACTGACACCAGTGGACAGTGGACACTTGTCTACAGTCCTAATATGCAATAACATGTTCTGCACCTAGAGAAAATGTTGGAAACTCTCAGAAAGGAGCAGCTCTATGCTAAAAGGTCAAAGTGCTCTTTTGGACAGGATAGGGTTGAGTATTTGGGTCACATTATCACTGGTCATGGCGTAGCAACAGACCCCTCAAAAATTGAAGCAATGGTGCAGTGGCCAGTTCCAAAATCTCTTAAGGCCCTAAGAGGTTTTTTGGGGTTGACAGGGTACTATAGGAGGTTTGTCATGTCTTATGGAGTTATTAGTAAACCCCTTACTAATCTACTGAAGAAGAACTCCTTTCATTGGAACCCTAAAGCAGAAGATGCCTTTCAATACTTGAAGAAAGCAATGACCACAGTCCCAGTTCTTGCACTAGCTGATTTTTCCAAAAAATTTATTGTGGAAACTGATGCTTGTTCTAAGGGAATGGGAGCAGTTCTTATGCAAGAAGGGCAACCACTAGCTTATTTTAGCAAGGCTTTGGCTCAGAAACATTGGGGCATGTCCACTTATGAAAAGGAGTACATGGCAGTTTTAGCTGCTGTGGACATATGGAGACACTATCTCCAAGGGGGACACTTTATTATTAGGACTGATCATCATAGCCTAAAGTATTTATTATAATAGAAAGTGACAACTGCCTTACAACAGAAGGGGTTGACCAAACTACTTGGGTTGGATTATGAGGTGCAGTACAAGAAGGGGACTGAGAACAGGGTAGTTGATGCCTTATCAAGAAGATAAGTTGAAGATTCTTCCTTGAATGCTATAACAACTACTGAACCTACTTGGATGTTAGAAGTGTCTTAAAGCTACGAACATGTCACGACCCGTCTAGTGGGCCGCGACGAGCACCCGGTGCTAGCCCACCCGGGCACCTCTTACGTACTATAACATAATACCTAGGTGAGCCACATAACGAAACATACATTTCTATCCATCAAACTAGTCCCACTTGGACAACAACATCTTTATATCATCATAGGCATCTATGCCACATCAAATGTACATAAGCCGACAAGGCTACCATAAGATATACAAAAATATAGGCCGACAAGGCCAGACATATCTAACCATATACACGTGACTACGGGCCTCTAAGAAGAGTATAACATATCACATAAACGGGACAGGACCCCGCTATGCCCATAATTATATACACAAAAGAATAAGTACCCAAAAGCTATGGCTCCGAATAAAATGGAGCTCTGCTATATAATCTCTGAGAAAGCTGCTATGGATCAAGCCTGTCTCCCTGTGCACCTGCGGGCATGACGCAGCGTCCACAAACAAAAGGGCGTCAGTACGAAGAATGTACTGAGTATGTAAAGCATGATCAACACCAATATAGAAGCATAATAGACAACATTTGAGGGAGCATAGGAGGGGAGACAATAATATCATCATCATCATGGCACTTACTTGCTTTCCATAGGAACATTCCGTTTCTATTGCGTATCCGTATACATACATCCATATCCGTACTTAATTACCCTCATAATCATTTACATCTCATATACATAACATATTCGTACTCTTAATGATGTCATACACATAGCATATACACATATATACAAATATACATAGCGTGCCCGACCATGAAGGTTCGGTGTTTCATACATACTTGGCCAGCCAAGGCTTAAGGTTATTCATACCTGGCCCTACCAAGGCATCAGGGTTATCCATACCTTCTGCAGAAGTGCGCGCGTGTTTCATAACCATATACATACTTTATACATATTCATATACATATACTCTTACCCGGCGTCATAAACTCGGGGTCTTATTATAGCCCTTCATAGGCACACATACATATCATAGCTCGTAAGCATCTTTAGCATCATTTTATTCTCATCATTATTAATATCATTATCACTATCTTCGTTGTTATCTTTATATCTGTCTTATAGGCCTACTCGTCATACAAGAAACTTAGTACTATCGTAACACATCAAGCATCGTGAGCTTATTAGCTCGGAGGGTCAATCATTTGAAGAAATCATAGACTTATAGAAGATTTAGACGTTAGGCCAAAGAACCATGCCTTATGAAAGAAGGGTTAGCCTTACATACCTTTCCGTCGCACTATTCTACACTTGTGCGTTCCCCTCCAACGTTAGCGTTTCTACCTTCATTAAAGTCATACTATCATTAGAATCGACAATTAGCACACATGGCTAAAACTAGGGGAAAATCGTACAACATTTCCTTCACGTCATAATTCAACTCCCAAACGTCAACAATGCATTCACAATAGCATAACAATGGCCATTAGTCGTTCACGTTATCCACGTTCCTCAGTTTACTTTCATTTGCCCATATCTATGGCTATAACACATGATTTCGTTCATTCACATACAATGTCTATTTCATGGTTTTTCAACGTCATTTATAACCCATTCATGTCACAATATAACAATAATCATAACTCAATCCAAACTATTTCTCAAGATGGCACTATTCATCATTCATGGCCCATTTTACTATATTCTTCTACAACCCAAGCATTTCAACTCTCAAATACCTTAAACAACATATAAATATCATGAATCTTACCTTAGATGTTGTAGGAACAAGCCTTAGTTGATAATACTTCACTTGAGCACAAACCCTAGTTTATCTCCATTTGGGTTTTCTTGACCTTGGATGATCTTTGATGGTTTTCGTACTCTTGGTTCACTTGTTTTATGTTGTTGATGACTTATAATCCTTGAAAACTTGCATAATAAATGTAGAGAGATGTTTTAGAGAGAAGGGGTGTGATATAGAAGTGAAATGAAATAAGCCTTGGTCCCCTTATTTAATGACTTGAAAATCTGATTTGAACTGCACAATGGCCGTAAACTGGGTTTACGGTCCGTATTCCAGTTTACGGACCGTCCTTCGTGGTCGTCTTTAACTATTTACAGAACCAGAAACTCAGGCTGCAACATGGTGATTTACGACCATGGTTTACGGACCGTAAATCACTTTACGGTCCGTATTCCAAGTCGTATTTTACCATTTGATCATTTGGCAAAGAGTTGAAGTTTTGAATGCCAAAATACTGTTGACACCCAATTTTGTCCCGCCTCTCCTCCGAAATACCTATTTACGCTTCTAATATTTTTTGGCAAATTAAAAAATATATTTTTATTTTTTACTATAATTATTAGCCTCTTATCAATATCGGCGTTTCATTATTCTATTACAGTTACTAGCTATTATTATTATTATTATTATTATTATTATTATTATTATTATTATTAGTTCAAATACAAGCCCAATTCACCTCCAACATTTTCGGATTAACCCAAAAATAATTTTTCATAAGCCACTACCCATTTTAATTCACCCCAGCCCAAATAATTAACCAACATTTCGGACCAGCCCATTCTTTTTAATTTTGCCCAGCCCATTATCCATTAAACCCGATCCAGCCCAAAAATGGACCCGACCCGATTCTTAATTAAATGAAAATGGGTAGGGTTCCCTTTCATTTTTCCTTCAGCCACGCCGCCACCCCCATGTTTCTCTCTCTCTATCCTTTTTCTCTCCTCTCTGTCTCTCTCTTCTCTCCTCTCCAACACGCTGCTCCCCCCCCCCCCCCACTTTCGTTTGTCTCTCCCACGCCACTGTCACCCCCACTTCGTCTTGTCTCCCCGCTCCTCTCTCTCTTCGTCACAAGAAAACCCTAATCCACCCTATAAATAGTCCTGTTTTGAGTCCTTTAAAAAGGGGGTTCGAAGTCGGAGTCGCAAAAGTCCCCCCTAAGATCTTTTCCTTCAGCCGCCTGGAAATTCCATAGAAATTAGAATCTTTTGTTTTAGTCGCTCAAAATCCCAAAAAGTTTTAATGCTTAGTAGTTGTTGCAGTTTCTGATATCAAGAAAAATCTACATCGTTGTTTTTGTTTTGCCCCTTTGATCTCTGTTTGGATTCGAGTGTGTACGAATTCGGGACTCGCAGTGTTCGAAGTAGATCGAAGATTCGAGGCCTCATTTCGCTGCACCCGAAGAAGGTTAGCAATTTCAACTCTTCTTTGAAGTTCATTTTATTTTCGATGTGATGTTTGTATGAGTTATCTTTCTATGTCGACATGTGCTTGTTTCGGTTTCAGTATTAGTCAAGGAATAAGTGTCGCCAGGTGTTCGATTTGGCATGTTGGAGTTTGCTAGTATAATATTGTAGTTAGGCGGTTTAAATTATGATTGCATATGTTAAAGTTGGTTGTGTTTAGTTGTGTCCTTATTATTTGCTAAGTTTAATCATGCTTAAGAGAATTTAAGTCCTGCTTATCTGGTAGCTTAGGTCCTGTTTAGTCGAGATTCAATGCGTTGAGTAATCAGTTCGATCGACGTTGTGCCTACTTCAGCCTCTGTTTCGTATTATCTGTTTTCATATGCTTTACATTTTGTTGGTTTAGGTAATGTGATAACATTGGTAGATATTATTCCAAATTTGCTTAGAGTAGTTCGGTTTAGTTTTGTTTAGTTTGAGTTTAGTATGTTTTACTCTATGGTGGATAATTTGATCTTTAGTATATCGTTTGAATGACACTGGCATGTTACTAGCAGTTTTTAGGCTGTGTGTGGCCATTGTTTTCTCTGTTTTAGACTGGTTTAGATTCTCAGTGTGTTTGTAGCTTATTTATATGCGCGCAATGTACTCTATGAACTGTTGAAAGCATGTTTAGCAAGATCGAAGATTAGTTTAAGTTAAGTATTGGCCTGTGTCCTGTTGCCATTATTGTAATCCAAACCTAGTCCAGTTGTTAGCATGTGAGGGAACTCCAACGTGATTTAGTCTATGGTTCATTGATAAATTACAAGTTGGTAAAGTATGTAAATAATTTCTGTCCATTACAGGTCTGTTAGGTTATCACTAGATTTATTTGTTGTCTAGGCCTAAGTCAATCTGAGCTGTAAGTTTGTTAATTTAATCACCATGAGTCATGTGCAAAGTCGTCAAATCTGCCTAAGTGTCAATGTGTTCAGTAGTATGCTCTTGGGTTTCCCTCTGTTGGATTTGAATCTATTCTCCCTCATTGCATATAGTTGTTATTCTTAGAATGTTGTATGAACACGTCAAATGCCTATTTTTCCTTCCGAGATGCCCTGCACAAACTTACAACTTTAATATTTGCTAGTTGCTATGTGAAATCACCTTTCTTTACTTCTACGTGAGAAATGCTATCTTTATTTTGTTTGACTCCTAGTAGAATAAAGCAGTAGAACTGATGGATACCTTCCCTAGTTTAAAGGTTGCTGTTACTGTTACTGTTACTGTTAAGACATGCAACTGTGAATGTGTAATCGTTGAAGATCACTACTAGTAGGTGCAAAACTAATCAACTATTGTAGTCATTTGATGAGTTAGAAATATTAGTTCAGTCTCGGTATTATTGGGAATTTAATAACTGTTCCTTTCTTCAGTCTCGTTTCATTTCAATGTGATCATATTTATTTCAGAATTTATGGGCAGTAGGTATTCGTACATGTGAATTATATATATGCGTGCATATGGCAAGTATGTTCATGAAAAAACATGAGATATACTTAAATATACATAGTACATACATAATCTATCAGATTGTTTTAATTTATATTTTACATGTTTAACCGTAATCATTGAGTAGATACTAATCCATTTCCTTTTATTTTATGCATGACCTTCGCATACGAGTCCGAGGGACTCGTCATCCGCATTCGGTGTTGGGCCAAGGCCCAACGAAAATACTATTCCTCTGTCCAGTTCTGTCCGCAGCCTATATTCAAAAGAAAGAAACGAGTTTTGGGCCAAAGCCCAATAGCATGATTAATTCGCAGCAGTTGGGCCCTGAATAATGGACCAGATCCATTCAATTTTCTTCCCCTCTACCTTATTTTTTCTTGTTGTGTATTTTTGATTTGCTTTGTATGACTAACACCTTGTCTTATCTTATTTTCTTAACTTAGATGAATTCAAGTAAAATTAGTGGGTTAGTTTTTAGTATAAGGGGTAGTTAATTCCGTGGGCTTCATTATTATTTACATTATCTATAACATTTATCCTAAAATTATTTACATCATTTATAACATTTACCTTTGCTAGAATCATTGATTTTCAATAATAAGAACCCATGCTTTGAATCAGAGAATTATTCTTTGTTTATTTATCACCTTAGGGATTTGCATATCGTGGATATGCACAAAAATATATAAATCTAAGTATTGCAAGTTTGGTTTAATTACACATTGTTCTAATTAAGCATAGTTAATAAAAAATAATAAAAGGGAGACAAAACACATTAACTATTCTCGTATTTTGTTATACTTCTAAACTGCATTAATATTTCATCATTTGAGTTGTTGCAAATATTTACTAAAGCACTGCACGACTCACATTTTCTTCTACTTATATGCAATTATCATATTTTGCAAATCTTATTATGAATAGGATTATCATACTTCCATTTAAAGGCATTAGCAACATTTATGAGTTTTATTTTAAAGTTTTCTTTTATGCGAGATTATTATATTTTGTGCAAGTCTTATTCTAAATAGCATTTTTATTTAAAGCATTAGTAATGTTTATAAAGTATTGTTTTAAATAGCACAAATATATTTTCCTTTAAAACTTTAGCAATATTTTTAAATTATTTTCTAAAGTTTAAACATTATATTTAGCCTTAATTAATTAATCTAAGTTTGGTCGGATAACCGTAGTTAACGGATTCTAAAGGATGCCTAACACCTTCCCTTTAGGATAATATAGAACCCTTACCTAGAATCACACTGATTAAGCAGACTATTGACGAGGTTTAGTTAGCTTTACCTTAGTTAATAAATTAGGTGTCCTAATTCACCGTTAAATTAATTAGGTGGTGACTCCTTAAAATAAGCAAAAATAGGAATCACCAATATGTTGTACTTCTACTTTAACCCGGTTAAAATGGGGTATAACAAATACGACAGGCCATTTTACGGTCCGTATTTCACTTTACGACCGACTGGCCAGATTGCAAACCTGCAACTTTTCACATTTCTTGACTTTTCATTCTAATCATCCACATCCATTTGCCTACATCGCTCATCTCATACCTTGCCTTATCTTAGCCAACTTTCTCGTCTTGCATCGGATGCCTTTGAAATCTCGCCTAAGGTCATCAAACATCATTTCTTACCTATGGAACATCATACACTCGTACTCATCACTAGTTCATTCACTTTCGTACCAACGGAAAATTTTCCGAGGTGTAACAGAACATGATCCAGTGGCTTTACACCTCTTAACAGATTTGATTACAAATCCTGCAGGCTCAGCTAAATATTCACTTCGTCAGGGAGTTATCAGGTCTGATAAAAAAATCTACTTAGGCAAGGGGGGTACTCTCAGAACAAGAGTGTTTGATGCCTTACACCAATCCCCATTGGGGGGTCACTCTGGTCAGTTGGGTACATACAAAAGGATTAAAATGGTGTTCTACTGGCCAAACATGAAGGCTGATATTGTTAAGTGGGTATCAGAGTGTGATGTATGTCAAAGGGTGAAAACCGAGAATGTGCACTCACCAGGGCTTCTCCAACCCCTCCCTATTCCTGATATGCCATGGCAGGATATTGCCATGGACTTTGTGGAAGGTTTGCCTAATTCTGGTCATAAAAATGCCATCTTAGTAGTGGTGGATAGAATGACCAAATATGGTCATTTCTTGGCTTTGAAACACCCATTTTCAGCACAAGATGTGGTGGATCTGTTCCTTAAGGAAATCTACAAGTTGCATGGATTACCTAAATCTATTGTGACTGATAGAGATCCAGTTTTTACTAGTCATTTTTGGCAGCAGATGTTCAAATCTATGGGGACTAAATTAAACTTGTCTACTGCTTACCACCCACAGACGGATGGTCAAATGGAAAGACTTAATCGTTGTTTGGAATCCTACCTTCGATCTATGGTTTTTGCTAACCCCAAACAGTGGATCAAATGGCTTCCCTTGGCGGAGTGGTGGTATAACACCAACCACCACACTTCATTGGGTTCCACACCCTTTGAAGCCTTGTACAGATTTCCACCCCCACAGATTTCCCTTGGTTGCCTTCCTTACTGTTTGGCGAGACGACAACAAATGCTGGCTCATCTCAAGGATAACTTGGTACAAGCCCAATCTCGCATAAATTTTTATGCTGACAGGCTAAGATCAGATCGAAATCTGGTGGAGGGTGATTTGGTGTACCTAAAACTACAGCCTTATCGTCAATCTACAGTAGCTGTGAGAAAGAATCTCAAGCTTAGTGCTCATTACTATGGCCCTTACAAAATTTTAAAGAAGATCGACGCAATGGATTACCTCTTGGAGTTGCCACCCGGGTCCCAGATCCATCCGGTGTTTCACGTCTCCTAGTTGAAGAAGAGGATCGGGCCTGCGATTAACCCTCAACAAGCTCCTCCTGCATGCGATGCTACTAGTCGTGTCATGGTGCAACCTCTCACTATATTGCAACGCTGCATCGAAAAGGTCAATAATGCTGCTTGTGTTAAAATCTTGATTCAGTGGGCTAATTTAGGACCTGATAAGGCCACGTGGGAGGACTGGGGATACATTCAGAGTCAATTTCCGACCTTTGTTGCTCAATTACAACCTTGAGGACAAGGTTGTTTTGAAGGGAGATGGAGTGTTATGACTGCTGAACTTAGCGATTTGGGGAAATGAAATTGGGATTTAGGGTTTCGGTGTTTGAGTAGAGGGACACGTGACTTAGGCGTGGTCAATAAAGAGGACAGGTGGCACAATCTGGTGAAATCAATAGAATTAAATGAGCGGACCAGATTACATCTACTAAATACGATCCAACGGCTAATAATATTTCATACCCAGATAAATATACAGCTGGAGGTGGAGTTTAGACAGCTAATCATTTTGGTAAAATTCTCAACTAACTTTCCCTCCTCTTCTCTCTCAAATTCCCTCTTCTTCTCCTATCTTCTTCTCTTTCCTTCCTTTCTAAGCTTCCGCCATTCTCACTCAATCTCCATTGTTATTGCAGGTATCATTACAAGCTTTTGGATTAAGTTGATTAGTTCATTTGGCTGTAATTCCATATTGTAACAGTGATTACCTAATAAAATTCCCCAATTCGCATTCATTCTCCAATTTTTTATCTCAATTACCTTTTATCAGCCCTAGTCTATTACAAAAGCTAAATCCGCTTATCTATGCGAAAGAACTCCATTGACACCAGTGGACAGTGGACGCAAGTGTGTATTGGAATCGGAAACAAGTAATAGCATAAAAATATGTATGTAATATATTAGTATCAGTTATAATGTAAATATTCTTACGTTGTTATTGATAGTGAGTGATTGATAGGTTAAAGTTGTAGACAGGTATTCCCTTAGGATTTTTCATTTTCCCAAAGAAACAAGTCTGAACATTATCAACTTGTGCCAAATGTTAGTACTAATATTCATTCTACTTATCTTGTTAAATTGTTTACAAGTCTTGCTAGATTGGCAAAACTTTCTTTGTTCACAAGTTCTGTCGACGAGGCATAATTTTAGTACAAATGTTATTTTGTTAAATTTGTTCACAAGTCATGTCGGATTTGACAACTTTTTGTGTTGTTTCAATTGTTCCCAAGTTTTGTCGCGCATGCAAGACTCGGCAAAATTCATTCTACCTATCTTCGTTAAATTATTTAGGGTTTGTTTGGAAAGCCACCTGGTAATTGGAATTGGTGTAATTACTAGGTAGTAATTACACAGATTACTAATTACACAGTATAGTAATTACGAGTGTATGTTTATTTGTCATAACGTAATTACAATGTAATTACAAGCATATTGTTTGGTTCCACATGTGTAATTACACAGTTAGATTAGTTTTAAAATAAAAATTAATACTTGACAAATACACTAGTAGATAAAGGATCATTCAAAGGGGTCAAAGGCTTTTTAAAACTATTTTGAGAATCATTACTCCCTACTTTCGTTTAGATTTGCATAGTGAGTGTAAAGCTTCTTGTACCATGACAGCATTATCAATAGCCTTACATACTAGTAGGAAGCTACATTGAGTGGGACTATAAGTTTAGGTAGCAGAGGGCGGATACAATTAACTATGATCTTGGTAATGGTCTTATATATGGTGTTACAAAGGCTTATAGGCATGTATTGAGTAAAATTCCAAGGTTCTTAACCTTAGGAATTAAGGAGATATAGTTAGTATTGACATCCTTGAAAATTTTAGAATTAGTAAAAGTGTTATGACAAACTTGCATTACTGTAGTGTTTTTGAAAGAAAATGGGGCGTAAGTCATCCGACCCAGGAGCTTTTAAAGGCTTGAACGACATAATGATGTTGTAAACCTCAATGTTTGTTATAATGGTAAGTTGATCTACTCTTGCTTAACTTATATCTTGACCAACACAAACTCCTACAACATTCTCGTCAAGGTGGATAATAATAATATTTCGAATATTGTCCATATAAAAAAACCAGTTCCCTCCGGGGTCATGACTCATTAAGGCTTATATGGTTACGAGGACGATGTTGAATTCTAGATAAGTGAAATTTTTTTGTGTTCGCATCTCCATCCGTTATCCATTGAACGTGTGATTTGAGTTTCCAAAATTCTTCTTCATGTTTTAGAATTAAATTAAAATCATTTATCAGAAGGTTTTTTCTAAGGAGCCGTTTGGATATGATTTCAAATCATGAGATGAAATCATGTTTGGACATGCAATTTGGATTTCTTAAGTTGTATTTTTTCTTATTGACATAAAAACCCCTCAAGTTGTGAAAACCATCAAAACTTTCCCAATTCTTATACAATTTTACCGAATGAGCAAGTCATAGTTCATAACAAAATTATATGCTACTAGAAGGCCTCTAGAAATACAACATCAGTTGATCAAACTTTAGTTCAATAAAAAACAAAATTTAACATGAATAGTAATGTAACTACTCTTTAATATAATTCTCTCACATGGTACGAACAATCTCTTCACGCCGAGCATGCATTTCCCGATCAAATGACCGAGAAGACGAACCAACATTATTACATTAAAAAAAATTATGGGTTTTTTTCTACAAAATATAAACTTATGGGTCAAATTTTACGTTTAAAAATTTTGAAATCATGATTTGAAATTCCAAATCATGCCTTTTTGGATGATTTGGGATTTGAGATGAAATCATGAGATGAAAACGCATGTCGCAACGCCTACTAAAACTATTTTCATGATTGGCGTCCATGTTTTGAAGGCGAAGTAAACGTGCCAGAAGAACTTATTTTTATTAGAAAGTATTTTCAAAGGGATACTTATTCCAGTAAGTGACGTTTTTAGGTGATCAGAGTGCAGTAGAGTAATTTCGATTATTAAGCCAAGAGCCCTGGACTAGGGCGGCAAAACCAGGGTAATGGTTCGCAAAGCACGTCCATAGTAGGACTTGTGCTACTCACCGTAATCAAGCATATACCCAGTTGGATTGGGATTTGCTATTTTCCATAGGAAAAATTTCATGAAGTTTATGTTAGGAAATTAAACCTCTACCCCAAGTAATTCTAATCCTTCATCAAACAGGACAAGGATTTATAGATGATGTTATATAAAGGCTTGCATAGCAAGCATTATGAATACTACACCAAAACAAGACACATAAGAGAAAGAAATTTTGAATCAAGACTCTTCTTACCAGACATAAACTTGGAAGAACACTTTGAATATGGCACCTGAGTTTCAGAAGAACACTATGTCCTTGCCAATGGAGCTCGAAAGTGGAGACGTTCAAAAAAACTTTGACGATGATGGACGCGAATAAAGAATAGGGACTTTGTTGACTGCAAGTGCACACATCATTACTGCTGTTATTGGTTCTGGAGTGCTATCTCTAGCATGGGCAATATCTCAATTAGGATGGGTGGCTGGTCCTGCGGTTCTCTTTGCCTTTTCTTTCATAACTTACTTCACTTCTACACTTCTTGCCGATTGTTACCGTTCTCCGGGCGCTGTTTCTGGCGAGAGAAACTATACTTACATGGACGTTGTCCGCTCTCACTTAGGAGGTGTGAAGGTGACGTTGTGTGGAATCGCACAATATGCTAAACTTGTCGGAGTTACCATTGGATACACAATAACAGCATCTATTAGTATGGTGGCGGTACAGAGGTCAAATTGCTTTCACAAAAATGGCCACGAAACTAGCTGCTCAATTGAGAGCTACCCATATATGATCATATTTGCGGTGATTCAAATAATTCTTAGACAAATACCAAACTTCCACAAGCTCTCATGGCTATCAATTCTTGCTGCTGTTATGTCTTTTGCTTATGCTTCTATAGGTCTTGGACTCTCCATAGCCAAAGTTGCAGGTTTGGGGCACCATGTAAAGACAAGCCTAACAAAGGTGGTAGTTGGGGTGGATGTATCTGAATCAGAGAAAGTATGGAAAAGCTTCCAAGCCATTGGAGATATTGCATTTGCCTATGCTTATTCCACAGTTCTCATTGAAATATAGGACACATTGAGATCATCACCTCCAGAAAGCAAGGTAATGAAGAGAGCATCACTAGCTGGAGTTTCCACCACAACCTTGTTCTATATGCTATGTGATACCGTTGGCTATGTAGCCTTTGGAAACAAAGCTCCAGGAAATTTCCTAACTGGTTTTGGTTTCTATGAACCCTTTTGGCTAATTGACTTCGCCAACGTCTGCATTGTTGTCCACCTTATTGGAGCTTACCAGGTTTTCTGCCAACCTTTATATGGATTTGTGGAGGCGCGATGCAGCCAGCAATGGCCAGACAGCAAATTCATTAACTCTGAACACGCCGTACAAGTTCCATGCTGTGGCGCTAAATACAACGTCAACTTGTTCAGGTTGGTGTGGAGAACAACATATGTTGTAGTGACATTCATGATTGCCATGATATTCCCCTTCTTCAATGACTTCTTGGGTTTGATCGGGGCAGCATTGTTCTATCCATTAACTATCTACTTCCCAATAGAGATGCACATTGCCCAGAGAAAGATACCAAAGTATTCTTTCAAATGGGTATGGCTGAAAATACTGAGCTGGACTTGCCTCATCGTTTCACTTTTTGCAGCTGCTGGATCTATCAAGGGTCTTGCCACTGATGTCAAGCATTACAAGCCTTTCTCAACTCAACAATAACTTCTAGACCTGTTCAAATTTATATAATTTTTTCAATACCAAGTGTAGTATATGTAGGTTATTCTTACAAATTTAATACAGTAAACTTTTTTACAGAAAAAGTAGAACGCAGCTTAGTTCATGTCATATCATTTGAAAGATAGATTATTATTTTGGTATGTGATTGAAGTAACAATTGTCAATAAGAATAATATAATGTATGTACCCAATATTTAACTACAACAAATTAATGTAATCTAAGAAGATTGAATGTCCTTCCAGTAAGTAATTTTTTTTCATTATGATCATTCAACTTATGATTTTTTTTCACATATGGCCATCCCAAGTTATGATAAGAAAATGTTTTTCACTTCAAAGTTCTACCGTTGAACCAACAAGTCCAAACACAATTTTCAAAAACACAATTATCTTGACAGCTATATGTTAGACAGCAAGCAATTACTTTTTAGCAAAATACCACTGTACATCTCTTTACGTGGGCTCTGTTTTCTATTTGGTGAAGGCTGTGTTATCTTTGATTGTTTGGTTATGATTGTTTTCTAATTCTCTCTGACTAAAATATTTTCATCTTTGCTTAATTGTTAACCTGGAGTTAGATTTTCTTTTTTTCTTTTCTTTTTTCGGTTGCCTTAACGAAAGTGTGTTTGGCAAACAAAGCATGGTCTCTCCTGGTTGATGCTTCTAATAAATGGAGCAACAAGCAACTTGGTTTCCTTATACACCTTAGCTCTTAGAAGATCAAGCTTGTACATAAGCTTGTAAGTACCCTTAATCATCAAGTAATCTGAAAGCTTTGAAAGTGCAAGTTGCAGACATGGAGGATAAAAGGAGAGAAAGTTGTATGAGATAGTTTGGCCATGTCCTACTCTGGTAGACATGTTCCATCATTTTTTGATTGAAGGGGCTAAGAGGAGACATATTATCTACATGATCACTGGTGCATATTAGAAACCTGTGAGAAGAATTCAGAGGCAACATCTATCTGTTGAATTGGGAAATGGTATGAAGATCAAATTTTGGTAGGATTACTGGTTCTAGTCACATCCCTTGCAAGAAGGTTTTTCAAAACTTATTCAGCTTCACATCACGTCCTAACAGGGGCGGATCTACTAAGGGCCTAGGGAGTGCCACGCCACCCGCAAGCTTCGGCGAAAACGCTATGTATTTATGGCAGTTCCGTCTATCACTTTATTGTGAAAGACCAGATTGGCCCGTTCTGCCATAAGTACCTCCATATTTCGCTGAGTAGGATTATGTATCCATGTGAAAGTCTATGATTAGTTAAATTGGCACCCTCACTAACAAATTATGCGAGAGTGCTAGTGGCAAGGAGCAGGAGTTGCCACCCATGAGATGAGGGTTCGAGCTCCAATATATTTTACATCTACATATAAACTTAATCCTAATGAATGAGATTGCGTAACTACCGTGTAAGAGGTATAATTGATGTCTTTTAGTATAGAAATTATATTATCTCCCACATTTTTATTAGCCTACCTCTGTAATTTTAAAGTTATATGAGGATCACATACTAATTTTATATACTTCTTGATTTGCGAAAAGTTCCTACGGGTTGGAATTTAAATTACGAGTAGAAGAAATTAATGGTTTTAAATGAAATAAAAATCAATTCATTTCAAAGAAGCTTAAGATGGTAAGAGTCAGCCGCCCCATTTGAATCATAATATGGCATATTTTTGTTTTATTTTATAATTATTCGTTATATTGCCAAATAAAAGAAGTTGAGTAATCAAAGGGTTGGGTGAGAGAAAAGAGAAGATAATTATTTGAAATTTTAAATAGTTCCATTTCGTTAAGATAAATTTATATATGAATGTAAAAGATATGAAATGAAAGTAATACTACTAATAGTTGCAAAAAATTGTGGAACTTGGGATTTTTCTTATCAATGTTGGTGAATGTGTTTCTAAAATTATCATTAACTATGACCAAGATGTTTATTAAGTTAATTTAATCTAAATTCTTAAAATCCAAAACAAGATAAGTAATCAATCATCTAAGTATACACTTGAGGAAATGAAGAAAATACGTAATCAAGAGAAACTAGATGAGTAACCTTTTTATCTCTTTCCTTTTCTTTTATTTTCCTTAGTTCCTCCTCTTAATTTGCTTTTAGTTATTTGTATTAGTGACTATCTTTATTTATTAATCTCAAACCCTTTTTTTTTTTTGCCCTTATTAGTATGTGCTAAAATATAAAAAGCTAAATCATCAGAAGTTTCTTAATCCAAAAATCTTCTCTCTCCCATCAGAACAAAATTTCTGTTATGCCGAGTTGTAATAATTATGTTTTTCCGTTCAATCAATTTGTTTATATAAACTTAAAAGGTGAATAATTTGATTCGAAGCCTAAAGTCGATCGAACCAATCAAAAACTTACTTTATTTGGATTCAACGAATGTGGCACCCGGAATCTTTAAATCCTGGATCAGCCGCTGCATCCTAATGTACAATAGCCTACTGTAGAGGAAATAATAGGAGGAGTATCCCATCAAGAAGATTGAATGCCTTTCCAATAAGTAAACTTTTTCCTATGATCATCCAAATAATGTTTTTTTCACATTGTCCAAAATGTTTCTCGAGCTAATTTGATGTGTGTCCATTGTTTGGTAGTGACATTGTCGTCAACTAATTGTGATATTGTTTCCATACACATAATAAATAGATTGGGTGACAGGGGTCACTTTGGCGTATGCCTCCGAAAGCTTGAAAAAAGTTAATAGGTTTATCATTTACAAGTAGCGAGAAAAAAGAAGTAGAGATAAACACAAAATGATTAATTGGATGAGTATTCTAGGAAAAGTATGGCGCTGAAGGGAATACTTATGTGCCTTTATGAATGATATATTAAATTAGGTATTTAAGATACATATTGTTTCTTGAAAATATATTAATTAATAATCACATATTTGTATATAATATTGTAAAAGTAATTGTATACATTTGTCAAATTAATAATGTTTTAATTTAATTAATTATAAAAATTGAAAGCACACATTTTGTAAGAATTGCATGCGCTGGATATTTGACAAAAAGATTAATATTTATACATATAATGTCATAACACTATTCAAATGTTTGACAAAAAAAAAAATTTATCAATTGTAAATGAAAAATGAACAACATGCAATGTAAAACAACAAGTGAATAGTACTAAAGCAAATAAATTGAAATAAAAAATATAACCTAAATTCAAAATTCAAAAAAAAAAAAAAAAGTTTAACATGATACTTTTATGTCAAATTCCAACATGGCATAAAATAAGTCTCAACATAACTTAAGAAAAAATAATTCAAAATACAGTGAAAAAAATATTTAAGTCTATAACCTCATTCAACAACGGAATTCTACTTTAATAACATCACTAATTAAATGTCAAGTTTGTTAATGATTCATTCTTTCTAATATTAGGAAGTGTAATTTCAAAAAGTAAAGGTTGGGAAATGAGAAGAAAGAAAATGAAAGATAAATAATATAAAAAATATTTTAAAAAATAAAATAATATAAAATGTAAAATTAAAATAATAGAGATATAAAAATATATTATTATTTTTTTTTAAAAAAAAGTAACCATTTAATTACATCCAATTCTCAACCCAGAATTGGAGAGTGTAATTACTCCCTCCCAATTACACTCAATTACATGCTGACCATATAATTACTTGGTCTGACAAACATGTCAAACTATGTAATTGCACTCAATTACACTCAATTCCAATTACATGGTTGGCTTTCCAAACAGGCCCTTACAAGTTCTGTAGGATGGCAAAACATGCATGTATTGTTCAACTGTACAAGTTTTGCCGAACTGACAAGACTTGATCATATATTTATTCCACTTACCTTGTTAAATTGTTTAGCACCCGATTTGGAGCAAAAATGAGGGGGAGGGAGGGGGGAGGGGGAGGGGGGGGGGGGTCCTTAAAGCCCTCGACAATATGAGAAAAAATCGAAAGGACGAATATGTAACAACATAGTCATAGTCATAGGAGGAAAAGGTCTGCCAGTGGATCTATATTAGCAACTTTTTATAAAATAAGAACAAAAGTTTAAAGCCCTTAAATTTTAGTGTGCTTCCTCATGTGCATTATTTGACATTGGGATGGTTGAAAGAAACATTAGTGACCAGAATTCGCGACATACAAAAAGGAGTAACTGCATTATTTATCCCTCTGTTTGTGAATTTTGATTTTCCTCCGATATTTCACTAAACATATGTAACGTTGAATTAATTAAGATGTGTGTTTTTTGTATGATTACAAAGCAAATATGGTACCTCAAAGAATAGAGGACAAATGTAACACATAACACATGAGTAATTAAATATTTTAATAGTTAATAATTTGTTAAATTGGTGACGATTCACAAGAAAAAGGATCAAAAGTGCACCTTTTTAATTATATTGAAGGTTAAATGTACTTATATAGAAGGATCATACTCGGAATTTGTCAATATATAAGGAATGAAAAGTGCACTTTTCCCACACAAAACGGAAACTAAAGAAGCAGCCAAATAATAACGAACCAACGTTCCAAGAAGTTGTTTCTTTACCTGATGAACTAAACAACCAATTCATCTTAATTGCCCTTAACCTAGAATTCTTTGTGTCCAAGTTTTTGCTGCAGGTAATATGTTAATCCAGTACATCTCAAATAAACTAAAAAAGCTCATTGCCTCAATTTATTTTTCTTTTCAGGAGTCAGAATTCCCGTTCATTATTTGCTTCACTTTTAGGTAGATTTCAAGTTGTGATCAATGCTGATCATAGTTGCTGCCTAGTTACATATCAAAAAGGTTGGCGATAAAACGACAAGCAACGGGAAGAGTAAGTTCAACAATCATTTCAATGGAAAAAACTATAGGATCAAAATGTTCTCATTCATAAGCATAATCACAGAATACTCTGATTGTGCCAATAGAGAGTTCATGATTAAGATGGCATACTATTACACCAAAATCACTGTTTCCTTTTCCTTTATCAACATTGAGACGATTAAGAAAAATTATTGCTTCATATACACACTGAATAAAAGAATATGAATCGGTGATATGCAGGACACTGCCTCAAAGTTCATCGCTGCATCCCCATTCGTTCTCGTTGTGTATGTACATATCATTCAAAGATATACAGCACTTGATCTTCTTGTGTTGAGGTATATGGAACTTTGGATCTCTTGGCATGGTAGGATTTTTTGCTGACCTAATGCAGAACACACCAAATTTCCTATTTAGAAATAATGCTCATCTAAAGCTTGTACATAAAGTAAAGTTGGAAACATGTTACCTTCTAGGAATGAAAGGCCTGTCAAAGTAGGGCATTGGTTGAGCTTTAGGAACAAGTTCCTTTCTCAGCCTCCTAATTTCTTCTTCCTCAGCCATCTGGAGAAAGTAATCAAAAATCAAAAAGAAAGATACATATGGATGGGAGTGCAAAACGGCAGATATATGCGTATTTCATCCCAAAAAGTTAGTTTGGCTTACCTTCTGTAGTCTCTCTCTTTCCATTTTGTATTGTTCAATATAGCTCAATTTTTCTGCAACCTGAGATACAGCACACTCTTTGGTTATTTCTTTACAAATAAATGCAAGCACTTCACATGCTTTCCTAGTAAATTTATAACATGGAACAAGAATCTAAAACTAGCCCCTTCCTTCACTGGAAGAAATTTGCTCGGGTCCTCATATTGGCACACTTTCTTTGAGAATCTCTTTGCACAGACGTTACATGTTTCATATGAAATATTCTCGATGAAAACAAAAATTGAGTACAAATAAATGCAAGCATTTCACATGCTTTCCTAGTAAATTTATAACATTGAACAAGAATCTAAAACTAGCCCCTTCCTTCACTGGAAGAAATTTGCTCGGGTCCTCATATTGGCACACTTTCTTTGAGAATCTCTTTACACAGACGTTACATGTTTCATATGAAATATTCTCGATGAAAACAAAAATTGAGTATATTCAGAGCAGCATTTTGCACGAAATTAAAGCCACTTTTCGTGAAGAGAAAACTAATCTAGGTTAATGAATGGCCAAAGTTAAAAAAGAATAAACAAATTTTACCTGATGGTCAAACTCAGAACGTTCAACAGCCCTAATGTCACTGTGCAGCACCAGATCAACTGGCCTTGTGATCTCTTTTACCAGAGGCTTTGACAAAGACTGAACAGTTGAAAACAAATTCAGTTTCGCAAGTATAATCCCAAGTGCAAAAGACTTGTGCATAGTCAGAGAGGTAATAACATGAACTGCCTATAACATTTTACTTTATTTTCTCTTTGATTTTATTTCAAAATTTCAGTCCCCAAATATGAGATCAACAAGATGCATTCCCTTTTAAGTTCCAGGCATAGCTAAACAAGATAATCTTGTAGATCAATGCATTCACATACAAAGTAATGACTAGTGAAAAGCTTATGCTACCTCTGGCTCGTCTGTTGTCCATGGAAGGCCTTGTGCAATTGGTATCCGCTGTTTCTCCTCTTCCTCCGCCATTTGTTGCACTTTCTTAAAAAATTCTTCCTCCTTACCTTTTCCCCTTTCCTGCAGCAATAGACAATCTAAGCAACTACCCAAGTAAATTGGTAAATGATTAATTGGATTGAACATGACATCCTAAATTGAAAAAGCAGATATATATGAAGTTCCACAATGAAAGGACACAATTAACTGGTTTATCAAAGAATAGGAACTTATACAAATAAATACCACCCTGCTAGTGATCAGGGAACAACGACCATTATGAATATCAACAAAGGGAATTTAAATGCAACTGCATATTTGGTCATCTTTGCACAAGAAGCAACCAATTAGCCAATGCTAGAGCAACCAAACACACAATTCACTAACCTCAGTTCTAAGTTTGAAGGGCTTTTGGGAGGTCGCTTTGAGCTGCTGCCTTCTCTTCCAGTTTCTTCTAGCAAATGTGCCTGCTGATTCAGAACTCTGCAGCATTAAGAATGAAAATAAGTGAATAAAGATCAACACAAATTCCCTCCATCTAATGCTGATGGATTATAAGTTCTTACATCGCGTCTGCTCCTTCGACCATCACCTGATGTCCTGCTTGAATTACTGAAGCTTGGAATAGGACAAAAAAAGGATCCATTTGAGCGAGGAATAAAAGAACAACGGCAAGCAAAAGTTACATCTCAATCATAAACATTCTGCTATACTAACCCACCATATACAAACTCAGATAAATGAAGGTTGAAACAGGTTGACAATCAGCTTAAAACTAGTTTATTTCTAATGAATCCTTATAATATTGGAAAGTGAACAGAAAAGTTAAAAGAATCAATGGTGTTTCGAGTACTAACCATCCGTTGCTGCTATCCAATGAGGAGGCACGACGTGGATCCAAGCCTAAACTCTCGGTAGTGAGGAAAAAATCCGATGGACAAAACGAAGAAACGGCGGATACCTGTGTCTGTAAGCCAGGCAATGCCCATTTTTGTCCCTTTCTACAATCTTCTTCTTCCTTTTCATCTTTTTCTACTTTCTCTTCACACTCATCTGTTTTGGGCAATGAGAGCAGCTTCTCAAAAGCCTTAACTAAATGCTTCACTTTTCCAGCACTATTTTCAGGTACACTTTGTCCTACTTCTTCCAACAACCTCTCCCTCCCCCTCTTTTCACCCGAACCCACGTCTTGTTTTGACATATCAACGTCTGGAATCAAAGACTCGTCGCGATCCAACTTCTCTAATTCATTCTCATCAAGATCATTTCCACAGCGATTCTTGAAGAACTCTTCTTGAGAAGCCCTAAGAGTCTCATAAGCAACACAAAGACACTTCTTTTTCTCAACACCAGCCTTATTATTACACTTACAAACCATTGAAGGGTTCAGATTATCTCCATTAGTCTTCTTCTTCTTCGCAATAACAAACTTCCTTTGACGAATCTTGTTTTTCGGTGAAGGTGAAGCCAATTGATTTGGATTTGTGTTAGGGTTTCTTGAAACTGACTTCTGGGATTTTGTCACCGATTTGGAAATCAATGGTGATTTACAAGATTTTGAAAAAACTGGACTGTTTTCGACATTGGGGTTCAAATTTTCGGAATTCTTGGAGCATTTTTTAGGCGTAATTAGCCTGGTGGATTTGGAGTTGGAATCCATTAAAGTCACTGGAAAAGCAATGTAATTGTTGATTAGACTTAGGGTTTTTGTGGTATTGCTAATTGGGTTAGGGTTTTCTGGTTCTTGATGCATTCATCAATGGAAGGGGGAAAAGAAGTACGTTGAGGTTTTGACGCTCCTGGTTTTTGTAACGGCTAGTTTTATTTGTTTGTTTCAACATTGGATTCGCTTTTTTAATTTAAAATCATAATAATAATAATTAGTTTGCAAATTGGACCGTTAAATTTAACTGATTGGAGGGTAGATCTCTCGCCACTTAAAAGACCACTTGCTCTCGTTTTTTTTTTTTCGGTAATTATTTGTCCTAAATAAAGTAACTTTAACAGATACAAATTATACTCCCTCCGTTCACTCTTACTTGTTCAGTTTGACTTTACACATTAATTATGAAACGATAATTGATATGAATATTTTACAAACAACAACAACAACCCAATGTGATCCCACAAGTGAGATCTAGGAAGGATAGAGCGTACGCAGGCTTTACTCCTACCTTGAGAAGGTAGAGAGGTTGTTTCCGATAAACCCTCGACTCGAAGAAAGGCGAAAAGGGAATATTTTACCATAATACTCGTATTAATTGATGTTTAGTCTTAGGTCCTGGGAAATGATTTGAGGAATGAGAAGTTAATACTAGGATAAAGGGCAGCCCGGTGCACTAAGCTCCCGCTATGCGCGGGGTCCGTGGAAGGGCCGGACCACAAGAGTCTATTGTACGCAGTCTTACCTTGCATTTCTGCAAGAGGTTGTTTTCACGACTCGAACCCGTGACCCCCTGATTACATGGCAGCAACTTTACCAGTTACGCCAAGGCTCCCCTTCACTAGTTAATACTAAGGGTCTTGGTCACTACCCAGTGTAATCCCACAATAGTGGGGTCTGGGGAGGGTAAGATGTACGCAGCCTTACCCCTACCTGGGTAGGGAGGTTGTTTCCGATTGACCCTCGGCAACCCTCCTCCTTTATTCGGGCTTGGGACCGGCAATGTGAGCGAGCTCACACAGGCGGAGTTAATACTAAGGGTAAAAATAAAAATATATACATTCTCTTGATATGTTAAAAGTGACAAGTAGAAGTGAAAATATATTTTTAGTACGGTGGACAAGTAGTCAATGGAGGGAATAGTTAACTTACATATTAATTAATTATTGTTAATTAAAATTTATTTACAGATACATGTCATGCATTTATTAGTTAGATAGGAACAACGAATATAAATAATTTTTGTATATTAGGTTGTCGTTATGGCTAATTAGCTCCAAGGCCTTGAAGTGAAAATGAAGAGATGTCTTTTAATGTGCGATGAGTTGAAGACTTTAGAGGAGCTCCCCAAGAGTTGCAACATATTTAAAGCTCAATTGTCGAGTTGGAAGAGAGGAAGACAAGAAAACAACACTTAAAGCTTGCGAAAGCCCCCTTACTACTTGCACAACTAGCCTAATTGATGTTGATTCTTGAGCACGACTAATTTTGCGTAATTTGAGAGTTTTTGATTATTTCTTTTAAGTTTGTCACATGCCACTTAAGTCTAGTTTAAGTTATTTGCTATTTTTCAATCATTTTAGGCATGTTGGCCTATTAAAGAAAGACTTGAGGGTTCCCTTTTGTTGTAAAATAGCCTTGAAACATGTGAGGCATCATATTATGATGTATTTGGTGGTTAAAAGTTCTCCACAGCAAGACAAGAAACTCGAATGCTTCTTGGTGAACTCTATAGATTTTATTCATTCAATTGTGAGGACTCCTTGAGGTAATCTGATTCCTTTTGTGTTTCTCTTGATATCTTTACTGCCCATCCTAGACTGTCACGTCTCCTTTTCTTTTACCTGGGCGAGAAAATACATAACCAAAACACAAAATAATAGGAAACCATGCTTAAAGCTCTAGGCTAGAATATCTTACACCAAAAGCTCAAACCAACTTTGCATAGACACTCGCAGTACAATACAACAAGAAGTTTTGGCAAGTTACATATAGTACATATTTTAAATGCTAGCTGCGAGACGGCCAAAGGTAACACCAGCAAAATTCACCAGTGAATGCATTAAGATCACTAACTTGCTGCTACTGTAAACAGCAAACTTTCCCCTGATACCTACCAAACGGAGTTTGTCTTCTTCATTCAGCTAAAATTTTAGAGTAAAGAACAATATATACAAGGTTTGCTTCATCGCATAATTCAATTTTTATATCTTTCAACGGCCATTGTAGCCACGACCACGGCCTCTGAAAGCCACGGTAGGAGCACGACCACGACCTCTGAAGGCCATTGTAGGACCACGACCTCTGCCTCTGAAGGCCATTGTAGGACCACGACCTCTGCCTCTCAAGGCCATCGTAGGACCACAAGCACTCGCTGTCAAAGCTCTATGCGACCATGAGCTCTTCGCAGGGTTCCACTTACCCCAGCTACTTTCTTCAGATGACTGTTCTGTATTCGCCTTTATGGTCTCACTGAGCTTTTCCCAGAGGTTTACTACTACATTGCAAATAACATTAAAGTCTAGTTATGAAATTCCACGAAATTCATAATTCAGTAATGACTAATCATCAAAGGGGTTATTATAACAGAAAACATCATCTCCTGCCTTTATGAACAGAATGTGTTTGTTTTCCATGGTTCACAAACAGTCAAATTATCATGACCCAAACGGAAAGGAAAAATAACTTGGATCTAATGAAATTCCCTCCAACTAACTCCACTATATAAGCAGTGGAATAACAATGATAATTACCTGTAGTTGGACCATCAGTTTTCTTCTCACTGGTGCTAAGCACTGGATTTGATTCGTTTGAAGCAGGACCTTTACTGGGCTGACCAGAAAGTTCTGCTACAGAGTCTGAAGTACCATTGGCCACAGGACCTTCACTGGGCTGACCAGAAAGTCCTGCTACAGAGTCTGAAGTACCATTTTTGACAAGGCGAACTTCAAGAACTGACGAAAAATCTATCTGCAAGAAGACGGAGTTTATTATTACAAGCTGTTGCAAGAAGGCTTCGGCAATTAGCATTAAGATCAGAGGTTGCATACCTAACTATATAGTAACTAAAGTTCAAAACACGACACACATAGAGATCCACTCACACAGGATGTAAATTCAATTGTACTCTGCTAAAGCACCTCCAGTAATCCATCTTCCTAACAAATGGAGTTACCTCGATGCGTCATACTAGAAAAAAACTGGAGATAACAAATATAGTTGATTTCTTATTTAATACTCCCTCCGTTTCAATTTGTTTGTCTTAGTTTGACTGGGCAAAGAGTTTAAGAAAGTAAAGACTTTTGAAATCTTGTGGTCTTAAACTAAAATGTATAATGTACCAAAATGCCCTTTAACCTTTTGGTGCTAAACATGCCATGTGGGATGTTGAAATTAAGGATTTGCCAAATTAGGAAAGAGGCAATCTTTTTCAAACGGACTAAAAAACGAAAGTAAGACAAACAAATTGAAATGGAGGGAGTAACTCCTTTATGTCTTGTAGCTTAAACTCCTACATACAGGAGCCATCTTATATGTCATTCATGACCAATTTTAATGAGGATTCTTCTCCACTCACAGATTCCTTTTATGGTGCAACTTAAAGCTAATCATCCATTAAACTTTTAAGAGCAACGTAAAGTAAATTAGCATCTCTCTTCTTCTTCTTTTTGATAAAATAAAGTTCCATTAATGAGTACTAAGAAGGTACAACAAGTGTACAGAAAAGGAGAAAGTGGTCCAAACAAGTTGGGTTCAGCAGCTATATCAAATTCATAGAATCCAAAAACCGAAAAAGTTGATTCACTTCTTCCATCCCCTATCCTTACACCAAAAGGAGGACTCTTGTAAACATCTGTCTTTAACATAAGAGAGTTGCCACTTTTTTCCTTCAAAACATCATCTATTTATTTCTAACCAAATAGTACATATACTGCACAAAGATACTGTGTTTCAGATCTATTTTCTCCTAATATTAGCACCCCAAATTGTTAAGCTTGAATGTGAATCCCAAAATGACATTCTTGAGAAATTTTATAGTTGACAACTCTACTTTTGGTATCTAAAACTCTTGCGTTGACTTATATATAGAAATTCAAGAGAAATTAATTGGAAAAACACCATAATATGAACTATTGCTGGACCTACCTCTTGCGCTTGATCCTGCTGCAAAGCTTGATCTGCATTAACCAAAAGATTTTTCAGACTCTAGAGTTCTTCCATATTAAAGAACGCAATACTGACACCAAGTTAAAGAAGTGGTTAACCCAAATTAATGTTTTAAATACTGGCAGGAAGCATATAGCATCTAAAACTCTTCCAACTGAAAAGTGGTGGAGGAGGCAGGGAAACAGAGAAAGATAAAGAACGGAAAAAGAGAACTGAATCATAAAACAACAGAACAATCTGGAACAATTTCATCCTCCATATCACTTTGTTGACCTGGTTTTTCACACATAGTGCTTTTTTCATTCGCCTGCTCTTGTCTGTTTGTATTTCCACCCTTATCTTCTTCGCGTGATTGCTTCCAGTGCAGCTACATGAGAGACACTGCTTTGTCAATGAGACTATACAGAAGAATTAAAACATTTGTTCAAGTCTGATTACTCACAAGTCCTTTTGGTTGGCCAATCACCTCTGGATTTTTAGCTCTGCTTTGTTGCTGCTTCCAATTCCCCTGCAAAGTCTATGATATAAGTTTTCGATACATGAAACAGAAGCCAAAGCGAGAAGTACTTCACAGTATCTCACTACTTACACGTCCCTTTGGCCTGCCATCAGTCTCACCATTAACATGCCACTTTGAGTGCAAGTTACCAGATCTTCTTCCAGCATTAGCCTGCATTTCCTTCTAGTTTCAAAGCAAAATTTTGCCGAGCAAATATAACATCTCATGGAAACAAGAGTTTGCATATCTACATCTTATAATTACTTACAAGTCCCTCTGATTCAGCAGCTGCATTCTCATAAAATTTGAGCATTTCTCGCAACCGTTGCCTTTTCGCATATTGTTTCCGGGCACTTCTACTAGGGCCCTGACAGAAAGAATCAACACCTGAGCACTGCAAGATTTTTTAGCAAATCTTCCGAAGAAAAATTGAAAAAAGCGATTCAAAATGATATTTAATGGAAATTATTTGAAACACAGACTAACAGGTCATGAGTAGGAGAATATTCCTCGTGAAATACCTACAAATTCCCCCCTCAAGAGGCTAAATTCAACTATAAAGGGAAGCCCGGTGCACAAAGCATCCCGCGTTAGCAGGGTCCGGGGAAGGGCAGCACCCCAAGGGGTGTCATGTAGACAGCCTGCCCTAATGAAAGCATTAGTGGCTGCTTCCACGGCTCGCCAACAAAACTCAACTATACTAGCCAACAAATCTGATAAGGTCAGTTTGTGACAAGAACAAATATCACTTTTAAGTAACACTTTTAATACAATGCAGATGCAATATTAGTCTACACAGTTTCAAACAATTTTCTGAAATAGTTCCACCAACTGTAGGACTATTTGTTGCCAATTTCTCAAAGAGATGTATGAGAAAAATTGTAGAAATGGACCTTTTTAACTCTCTCGGGCTTGGTGGTTGCGTCCACATTCTCCATGTCTTTCTCTTGAAACTCATTAGTTCTATAGAAAACAGAAAAAAAAAAATCAGTAACCTACGAAGATATTGGACATCTCTGCATGCATAGAAAGAGAATAGGATGCACTCGGAAACGCCTAAGTCATCAGAAGAGAAGTAACTTTAAATATAAATTTTCCTGGATCTTGCACTTTTCATCAATAAGATTGAACTTGTCAAGCCACCTCAAACAAATATCAGATTAGGGACAACTTACTTGGAATTTTTATGAAGAAAATAAATTCAAGATTTTCACCAGCAGAAGATGGACAAAGATAAACTTGGGGAACTTACAAGATGCCCGACAAGGAAAGATGGGGTATTCAGGCTCTCATTCAACATGTCTCTACTGTAGTACTGTTTTATTAGTTCCTATAAATTTGGACTTTACATTCAAACACCAAAATGCATACTCCGCACAAGAAGTGAGCAACACTTAACTGATACCCAAAAACAAGCAAAGAAAATACATGGGCAAAGAAACACTGATCGAAATGGTGACAAGCAACACCTTCAATTTTATTATTGATGCTTAAATGGTTGCAGTGGAAATGCATAAACCCCCAACTAAGTGGTGTTGCGCAAAGGAATGCACCCTCTAAGTCATTACCACACTAAGTCTTTCAAAGCAATCTACCAATAAAATAGGCAGAAACTGACCAAATAAAGCAATAATAGCCGAAAATAAACTGTAATCACTCAAAGAATGAGATTGCAGCTTCCAATAGCCATACTTTTTCAGGCCGGAAATACTGGCATCGACCTTGCTACTTTCAGCAGTTCCTTTGTTATTATCCACATCTTTGCTATCCGGATTAGCTACCTTCTTTTGCTTGCAAAGACTCTTCTTGCTTGTGAGATCTTGTTGAGATTTCTTGGTCTGCTCATCAACCTTCTCAGCAACTTCAGAACAATGTTTCTTCTTCCTGTGAAGAAAAAAGATTCAAGAATTCAATTGTGAGCCTTACAAAACCAAAGTCTGGGCAGATCAGAATCACCAAACAGTGATCAAGAAATTACTCCGAGCTAGGAAGTGTTTCTGATGCCTTCCTTTTCCTGGAGATCACATTACAACCCAAAGAATTTTCCAGATCTGACCCTTCCTCATCTTCAGACTCATCTTCACTCTCATAACCTCCAGATTCATTGTCGAACTCCTTATTCGCCAACGGCAATTGTCCGGTGTTTACAGGTTGCTTCTCGACAATTCTGTTATTCTCAGCTATATTAGGCGCATCATTTCCTTCAATGGCTAAAACATCTCCTTTCTTCTTCACACTAGCATACGAGTTTTGAGAATATAATCTTTATGAATAGCAATAATAGTAATAATAATAACAATAACAATAATAATACAAGTTTTAGAAAGCAGTTGAGAAAGCCGCAATTTAGCAAACCTGACTATACATTTATCCTTCAAGATACAAGTTGATTCAAAGGGAGGCAAAAGAAAACCATCCATCTGCAAGTGTATGACAAGAAAGTGAGCCACTTAACAATGTAATGTCATAGAAATGTAACTTTCAGCAACAGAGCAGCCAGAGAAACTTTCTATCTCCAGGTTCGATCAACAATGTAAAATCAAGCACCAAAGGATGCGGCCTATCCCATAGTGGAGCCAGAAATTTATGGAATGGGATTAAATAAAATACTAATCTCAAACTTAGGAGTGGAAAACAATTTTTGAAGCCCTTTGTTACTAAACTAAGGGGTCGTCTGGTTGCTGGTTAGAGTTATGCAGGGATTAGTTATGAGGGAATCTTGTATTATTTTATGCAGGGATTAGTTATTCATGTATTAGTTATTCCATCTTCTATCTTGCATAAAATAATATATAGATTCTCTCGTAACCTACACATTTATTACTTATGCGAGTTTCCAAATTGCAAACCAAACACCCTATTAGGTGTGAATCTACATTGTAAAAGAATGCTACCAAACATGGTACTTATGCAGGATTTAATACATGAATAACTTAGCTCCTTATCAGCAACCAAACAACCCCTAAAGGATGTGGCCTAGCGGTCAACAAAAGACAAAGGGAAACCTGAACTTCAGCTCCGCCAGATAACAAAAGACGGTACTCCCTATGTCCCAGTTTATGTGGCAACCTTTCCTTAAAAAATTAACTTTAAAGTTCCTCTTTTACCCTTAATGAAATGATTACCGCCACATAAATGTCTAAGGTTTGTTTTAGACCACAAATTTCAAAAGTCTACATTTTTTCTTAAAATCCGTGCTCAATCAAACAACCTTCACATAAATTGGTACAAAGGGAGTGGGTGATTTCTCCATATGCCTAGGCTGCAGTGGGCAAAATTAGCCGCTAGTTGAGGGATGTAGCTACTCAGTGAAATAGTGAAAGTGCACGCAACCCGCTCTATTTCAATTAGGACAAAAATACTAAAGGACAGTCCGGTGCACTAAGCTCCCGCTATGCACCGGTCCGGAGAAGGGTTGGATCCCAAGGGTCAGTTGTACGCAACCTGACCCTGGTTGTTTCCACAGCTCGAACCCGTGACCTCCTGGTCACATGGCAACAACTTCACCAGTTACACCAATTAGGACAAAAATACTGAACCCACAAATTATAAAGAAATAAAGCAACAACTGAATCAACAAAAAAACAACCCAAAATTGAATAAAACAGACTATCCCCAAAAATGTACTGCCTCCGTCCCAATTTAATTGTCTTATTTTTCTTTTTGGTCCGTTCCAAAAAGAGTCTTTTTGTGTCAAAGTTTAAAACCACAAGATTAAAAGTAATATTTTAGTATATTACACACGGAGTAAAAAAGAAAAAGGTGATTGGACTTACAAAGAGGAGAAGGCCATGAGGACAAGAGTGATGGAGTTGAAAAGTGGTGAGAATATGAGAGGAAACATCAGAGATAGTTTTGTACTGTTGTTGGGGTTTGAGTAGAAACCAACTACGCCTCAAACCCTCTGATTTCTGTAACTCACTGAGAATGTGGGGTTCCTTGAATATCAATCGAACCCTTACCCTCTCCATCAATAAGATTACACACACTTGCACTTGCAGGGTTTTGGGTTTCCGGCATAAACCTCGTATCCCCCTAGCGGTTCAACTCAAGTGTGTTTCCACTCCCTCGAAACCGCTGACATATTACTCCGCCCTTGCGTCATACGGGTCACACCCGTGAGTTAAATTTCTCGTGAATTTGCACATACAATTTTTTATATATTTAGAAGGCAGTCCGGTGCACTAAGCTCCCGTTATGCGCGGGATTCCAAGAAGGACCGAATTATAAGTGTCTATTGTACGCAGTCTTACCTTGCATTTCTATAAGAGGTTGTTTCTACGGCTTGAACTCGTGACCTCCAGATTATATGGCACCAATTTTACCAGTTACACCTTTAATATATTTAGAATTATATAAAAATATTATAAGTCATAATAATTTAATAATTTTTAAATATCTAAAGAGCATGTGTCTCTTATTTGATTCTGAAAATTTGAATTATACCACAATGATTTTCCCCCAAGAAATGTCTTGAAATGCTTCTAATAGCTCTATTTTCGAAATGGTATTGAATGAAGGACTTAGGGATTTTAACACACATTTAATGAATCTAACTGCCCGCCATTCGCTTTCGTGATCCCTTTACTAACGGTTCCGCTTGCGCGGTCATTAGACTGATTCTGTGTTCCTGCCTAAGATATACAAGGATGTTACAGTGGCAGGGCCACCGCTAAATCGATACCGTTGCCGCTGTCCTTGTGCTGCTATAGCAGGGACACCAGACACCAGAATTCTCCAAGTTTTATCAACTCGACCCAATATTCCGACTATCACCCTAGATCATATGCTCACAAACCATATATGCAGACATCCATAAAAACACGCTATAAACGCACTCGTAGCATTGGAATTCCCATCGGAGGCAACCCCCGATACCTCAAAACTATTTTCCAACCCAAGCCCCAAAATGCACCCGAGTGCATTGGAAACCAAACCGAATATACACACAAGTTCTACACGACCATCCGGACCTCTCAAAATCGACGGATTTTCGATAAAGGTCCGTTTACCCAAAAGTCAACTTTATGTTTCACACTGTGGATTTTGTGGATGTGGCTTTATAGCGGTGGCCCTGCCCACAGGTGAAAGAGTTAGTACGTGAAAATAAAAAGATGTATATAAAACACATATCAGATAAAGTAATTATTGCATATGAACATGTTATTGCATAAAAATCGTGCTCTACTATGCAAGGGACCTTTTTGTGCCAGAGGTAGGCCTAACGAATATTTGAAGGACAAACATGTCTTTTATGTATCATTCCATAACTCTCCCTAAAATTGATTTACAAGAAACATGCATTAAATAAATAAAAAATTGTTATATGCAAATCAATAATACAACTAAATTTAAAGCCCATTTAATTTATTTAATCCTTAGCGGTGGCCCTGCCACTGCGACGTCCTTGTATACACACAAGTTCTAAACGACCATCCTTGCATTATACAATTTTTTAAAATGGACGTGGATTTATAGTTTCACACTGTGGATTTTGTGAATGTGGACGTGGAAGTGGATTTATCTTTCTGCATTATGAACATTGTGGACGTAGAAGTGGATTTATCTTTCTGCATTATGAACATTGTGGACGTGGAAGTGGATTTATCTTTCTTGCATTATACAATTTTTTAAAGTGGACGTAGATTTATAGTTTCACACTGTGAATTTTGTGGATGTGGACTTGGAAGTGGATTTATCTTTCTGCATTATGAACATTATGGACGTGGACGTGGATTTATCTTTCTTGCATTTTACAATTTGTGAAAATGGATGTGGATTTAAATTTCCGCCCTATGAATTTTGTGGACGTGGACATGAATTTATTTTTCTACATTGTAGATATTGTGGATGTGGAAGTAGATTTATCTCTTTGCACTTAAAGTTTGTGGAAATGGACTTGGATTTATATTTTTTTTGGTACCGTGGAATGTGGACGTGGACGTGGATTTATATTTGTGCATTATGGATTTTTGCAGATGTGGACGCGAATTCATTTTTTCCTACATCATGAGTTTTATGACGTGGGCATGGATTTCGTGGATAAGGACGTGAATTACTATTTACGCACTATGGATTTTGTACATATGGACTCGAATGTGGTTATAAATTAGCTCCCCTTAAAAATGAATGTCATCATGATTTTAGCTTTCCTTAAAAGGAGACGTGGATGTGGATTTAGCTTTCGTTAAAGTAAATGTGGATGTTGACTTAATTCTTCTTCAAGTGAGAGCCATAAATTCAATTCATCTCCGAAGTATGATGTGGATGCAACTTCCGAAACATGAGTTACAAGTGTAAACTTCCTCAACCCTGTCTTATTGACATATATATTTCTTTATCGCTAACAATTGTTTTTAGCTTGTGGCTTTTTGAAAATGACAAGACTAAAGCTGGCATCGCACATCAACTCGTGGATCACAATCTTAAGCAGTGAACTGGGGCAATTGCTGAAAGTTGAGTTAAGCTCACCAGCAGGAAGTCAAAGATCTGCTCCCTCACTTCAAATTCTTTCAAGTTCAGTCATGTCCTTTTCTTTGAATTCTTAATCGCCTAACCCAATCTTTCCGTAATTCGACACTGGGATAATTTTTGAAATCAACAACACCATATCTACATGATCCTTATAGAACTCGAAATACGTAGACGATTTGAAAACAAAGTTTGGCCATAACTTTTTTCAACTTCCCATTTTAGCCCATAACATTCCCAGAACCTTCTATCACATAACATTTTCAACATATGTGTCACTATAACCCTTCCAAGGCTGTATATGTTGGTCGGGACAAAATTGGCTATTACGTCAACTTTTTTGCCCGAAAACTCTTTCATCATTTACGGTCAAAGAGGGGCAAGCTGTGACACCCAATTTTGTCCCTCTTTTCCTCCAATTAATTTCTTTACGCTTCCCAGTCATTAATAATGTATTTTTACCTAGTATTATGATTATTACTATTTTACTACTACTATTATATTGGTAGTAATATTATCATTACTCTTATTAATAATAAAATAATAGTATTACCATTAGTATAGTTTTTTTTTAAAATGGATGCCACAAGGGCTTTTTATTAATTAATAAAAAAAACAAAGGTTCAGCAAATAAAGTAAGAAAAGGCAAAAATGGAAGGTAAACTAAGCTAAGAACGACAACTCAAAAGAGAAGAAACCCTATACTAATCTCAGTCAATCTAGAAGGGAAATCCAACGTGAGTGACCATCCACAAGCTGCTGAAGATCTGGGAAATGCCAATCGGTGTTGTGTAGCTTCAGATGATGAATGAAAGTTGACATATGTTGTTCGATTCAAACAAAAGCATCTGAAATTCGAGGTTTGAAGATTCCAAAGATTTCTATCTGGTAAGTTCTTTTTCCTCTCCTTTGTAGCTCTTATGCTTCCAAAGTATTGAATCGATATGGGTATGCTGAGTTGTGACTGAACTTGACTTGATTGTTGCTGAGCCCGTAGCTGATGTTGCTTCTGTTTTTTGTCCGAATCTGCTCTTATATGTTCTCCTTGGCTTCGATTTATGTTCCCCCCCCCCCCCCCCCCCCCCTCCTCTCATGTTTTGGATTTGTTGATTTTTGTGACTTTGTGTGCACTGCTGTCCTCTAGATGTTTTCCTCTGGATTTCTATTGTAGTCCTTTGCTTTCCTTTGCCTTCTACTGCTTTCTGGGGTTGTTTATGTTGTGTTGGCTGCTGTCCTCTTGTAATTGTTCTTGAAAGAATCTTCACTTTGTGCTTTGTTGTCCTCCACCTCTGTATGTCCTTTCTCTGAGATTTCAATCTGTACCTTCGCTTCATACTAAATTCCCCTGATTGTTGCTCAATAGTATGAGCATTTAACAGTGCTAAGACCAACCATTGAGCTATTCTCAGGTAAACCAGCATGTTGTTGAAGGTATTGTAAAATCTCTGGATTGTGTTCTTATTTCTTCCTGCAAAACAATAAACAATGTTAGTTGAAAAAAGGTTTTCTATGCCCTCTTCCTTCCACGGGATTTGAGCAAGAGAACCAATGAATCTCCTCCTTCTCTCCCACCCTCTTGTCATCTCTTGCTTGGTCTGATTCTCAAGTATGGCAAATTTAGTTTATCATTGTTGATCAGCCTTCTGCCTTGAGTGCCCAGTCCCAGAAAGGAATCAATATCTACTTCTCTTTCATCCAGTGCTACATTAGCCAAATAATCAGCTACCTAATTTCCTTCCCTGTATATATGAGCTATTCTAACAGTTCTAGTGTTCATCCTTTCCCAAATCTCTTCCATCATTCCTACGATCTGCCAAGGCATTTCCCATAATCTTAGGATTATGTTTTTTAGCAATAGGGAATCAATTTCTATTATAACCTGCTGATATTCTTTCACCTCAATCACTCTCAATGCTTGTAGAATAGCCATAGCTTCTGCTTGTGTGTTGGTGCACTGGGGTTTTCCATCTCTTTAGCCTTCGCAACTAAAAGATTTGCATTCTCATCTCTGATACAGAAGCTCCAGGATCCTCTACCAGGATTTCCCCTTGAGGCACCATCTGTGTTGCATTTCACCCATCCTAACTCTGGTGGTTCCCACTTAACATGAATCACTTTGGTTCGTGGAGAGTAATTCTGAAGTGATTGCACCAGAGTACTCCATCTATATGCAGCATATTTAAAATTACCTCTCCTCACCCTCATAAACATGATAATTGAATGCATGATTCGGTAGACTAGCTTGACCTTAGACATCTTTCCCCCATGCCTAATAGCATTTCTTCTTTTCCAGAGTTCCCAAACAATAATAGCTGGCACTTCTTGGAAAATATATTTTACATGTTGATTTACTGGGGCATCCCACCACAAATTAATAACTTGACTCAGCTGAAGATTTTGAATATTTAATCCCATGGGTCTGCAGAAAATGTTCCATGTATATTGTGCAACAGGGGACTTTAAAAACAAATGTGTTATAGTTTCCTCTTTAGGCTCATCACAATAGAAACATCTGGAATGAAACTGAAAGCCCCACTTCTTCACTATCTCATCTAGAGGTATTTTAGCTTTCCATAGTCTCCATAGAAACAATGAGATCTTCACTGGTAATCCTTTTATCCAAATTCTCTTGTACAACTCATTAGTATCCATTCTCCGCCTCAGCAAATTGAAAGTTGTTCCCATTGTAAATTTGCCTCTAGTATGTAGTTTCCAGAAAGGTTTATCTTGAACTCCATCAGGATTTGGTGGCTTAATGTTCTGGATAATATGTTCAACAATATTACCTGGGAGAATCTCCATTAATCTTCCTTCATCCCATTCTTCTTCCAGCATCATTTCCTGCACTAATACCACTGTTCTATCAAATATGAAATCTGGAGGCATATTTTGGTATAAAGCCCCCATTCCTGTCCAGTTGTCCAGCCAAAAATAAGAGTTTCCTTGTTTAACCTGCCACCATATTTCTTGTTCTATTAAGTCTCTACACTGCAACACCTTCTTCCACATGTATGTCCCTCTTTTCCATTGTACTGTTACTGAATGATCCTTTTTCAAGTACTTATTACTCATATACATCCTCCATAGTGATTGCTTTGTTCTGAAGTTCCACCACAACTTAGAGAACAGGGCCTTTGATACATCTTGTAAACTCTTAAAACCCATTCCTCCCTCATCTTGAGGATGGCATAAAGTTGTCCATGACACCCAATTCTTACTAGAGTTACCCACAGAATTGCTCCAAAAGAATTTTGCAAACATTTTGTGAATTTGGGCTAGTACCCCTTTAGGTGGATCACAAGCAGACAATAGGTGAATAGGCATACTCTGTAAAACATGCTTGATTAATGTTACTTTTCCTCCAATAGATAATAGTTTCCCTGTCCATGAGTTAAGCCTGTTAAATATCTTGTCTGTGATCTCTTTATAGTGTGCTATCATCCTCCTCCCATAATAAATTGGCACCCCCAGATAAGTAAATGGGAAATCCTTCCTGGGAATTCTGGTAATATCAAAGACATGTTCTTCTACCTCCTGAGTTACATTGTGATGAAGGAAAACAACACTCTTGCCTTTGTTAATCTTCTGCCCACTAACTGACTCATAAGATGCCAATTTCTCCATGACCAGTCTCAAAGATTCCTCCTTAGCTGAGGCAAAGATAATAGTGTCATCTGCATATGCCAAATGGTTTATGTATGGGCTCCACTTTGGCATGCCAAATCCTGAAAATATTTCATCTTCATGTAGAGCATTCAAAGCCTTTGACATGCATTCTGAAGCCAAAATGAATAAAGTTGGTGATAAGGGATCGCCTTGCTTTACTCCTCTAAAAGATTTGAAAAAACCACATGGTTGCCCATTAATCAAGATAGAATACCAGTTGTTTGAAACAATTCTGAAGACCATGTCTATCAAAACCTCACCAAATCCCATTTTCCTTAGAACTTTGGTCAAAAATAACCATGAAACCCTATCATATGCCTTAGTCATGCCCAGTTTTATCACAACATTGGCTGGCTTACCCCTCAATCTCATGTCATGGACTATCTCCTGCACCAGTAGTGTTACACTCCATAATAATTCGTGCTACTTGTATTAAAACAAGAAAGAATGAGTTAAGAAGGTTCAAGGAAAGTTAATCGAGTTAGTAAGAATATCGTTATATATATATATATATATATATATATATGGTTTCCTTAAGTATCCCAAGGTGACACGGTTACCTAAAGGATTTGAAATCGCGCTATGAGTATGTATATGAGGTAATGCGAGTGACCTTTTAAAGTATTTGAGATTATTAGTAATGATATAGAGGATGGACAAAAGATATGAATATACTTTTGCGATTGGAGTTTCGTCAAAGCTTTGTGAGTTCTCTAGTTATGTTTAAGGTTATTGTGATTCTCTGGACCCTTCGAGACGTGTATATGGATTTTTATTGATGTATATAAGTGTGTATATGTATGTATAAGAGGTTACATGAGGTTGGAAGAGGATTAGAAGTTAAACGAAATGAATCGGAACAACTTCAGTAAAATCTCGGACCCGATTTTAGTCTATATTGTAGGAGGCATATCTCCTAGTATATGAGGAGTTTTAAGATGTTTCAAAAGCCTAAAATGAATTTCATCGAGTCTAGTTTTCAACGCAACAAACCGCTCGTCAAAATGATGTCGGGATAAGGAGATATGGACGATGCAAGTTGGGATGAGTGGGGATTAAGACTTAAATGTTCACAAATTTTTCACTAGTGGCCGTGTGGGCCCCACAAACACATGAAAAAATCAGATTTTTGCCCATGCTTAGTTGGGGGAACGTGTAAGACCCTCTTGGGCAGCAAAATGGTCTCCTTGTTGACCAAAAGTTCAGCCACAACTCACTTCCCAATCCCACAAAGTGAACATAGAGAGAGAAGCTCTCATTGTCACCAAAGTGAAGAAGAGAGAGAGAGAGAGAGACACGGCTGCTATGGCAGCTCCACCACCAAAAAAAAAAAACGACCAGCCTTCTATGTTCTATCTTGCCATTAAACCCCTAAAGTGTTCTACACATTCACCATTAAGTTTCAAGTGAAGGAGAAACCATAAACATGCCATACAAGCTCCTATAGCTCACGACCAAATTTGAGTTCTCCAAGTTGATTCAAAAAAATATATTTTCTTCAAGTGTTTCAACCCTTATAAAGGTGTATAGCAACGTGGAGTAGCCATTGGAGCAACAAGGGCAAGTATTAGTTCAAGTCATCAAATTCTAGCCAAGTTGAAAAGTTAGATTGTCAAGGTAAGAATTGATCCCTTCTCATGCGTTTTTGTGGTGAATTGAATGTTTATGATGTTGCATGTTGGTATTGGACTGTTTTTCTTGAAGTTGAGGTGGGCCGTGTGCTATAGACTTAGATGGAATAATGCTCAATCTTCTTGTACATGTATTGGGAATGAATTGAATGTGTTGTAGTATGGATAAATTAATGAAAATCATGAAGTTGTTGTGGTTGTGTTGAAGCCGTGTAGGGGGATGATTTAAAGGAATTAGTGGACTGTTTTGTGCCATGTTTTAATTGTTGTTGTTATGGACATTGTGGTATATTGTATGCCTTATGAATATGTGAATTGAGTGTAAAATAAATGATTTATGTTGAAGTATAAAAACAGTCCAAACCGTGGACTGTTTTCATGGAGGGGGTAAATTAGTGCATGTTGAATGTTGATTGTTGTTATGAACGTATAGTGAAAGTGAAGTTTAATGATTCAAGTTGAAATTGAATGGTTTGTGGGCTGTAGTAAGAATAAATATGATGCTAAAACAGTTCCAATAATCGTATAAGTAATGTTGTAAACGTGTTGTTGTCGTTGTAGTTGAAATTGGAAAATTGCGAATTGAAGATGGTAATGTTGTGTGTGCTGTTTGGCCGTAAGTATGGGACAATTTTGAATGATGTACAAGCTGTCCAAAATTCCCTTAAGTCATGTTTAAACAAGTTCGGATTGATACATGAAAGAATGACTAGCAATATTGGCTTGTAGCACAAGTTGGTTTGAATGCGAACGAAACGTCGTCTAAATGTTAGAAAGGCATTGTTAACGTTAAAATACATATTGAATTCCCTCGTAGACTAATCATAGCTCTTGATATATTGATATAGGATAAGTACCATTGGGCAGCAAGTACAAGTATAATACGACTAAACACTAAAGGTATGTAAAGCCTATTCCTTCTTTCTTTTGGCATGCCTTAGTTTTCAATAGGCTATATCACGAGCCTCGAGGAAATTCCAAATTCGAAATCCGAGTACGTTATGATCCTTATATATATTTCTTGGCATTCTTATGTATGTTGTGATGAAGTATGAACCATTATGTCTTCGAAATCATTGATTTCCAAACTTTGTACAAAAAGTTGTTTTAAAGAATTCCATAACTACGAAACGCCGTATCTTTCACAGAAAGGCTCGGATTGCTCCGATATCTTCGTAGGAGTTTGCATGGCATATGATAAGTATGTCTCCCATAGGCGGGCCCGGCTCGGGTCAATACCTGTCCGTGGGTCCCGCGACTATCCTTTATGTAATTCGGACGACTTTTGAAAGAATTTGGTATGATTATCATTTCGAATTTCAAGTATGGTCATTTACTTATATTTGAGTCTATGATAATGATTTTATGCATATGGTTACTCGTGACTCTGCTCGTGCGTTCTGTTATATCTTTCGCCGGTTCTGTTGTCGTGCGCACTTTGATATACTCCGGTGTTATGCTGTGTTTATGGTTCACCGAGCCACTCGCTAGAGGGTCGGGTTCCACTTATATTTGGTGTTATGCTGTGTATGGCGTTATGCTGTGTTGTGATATGTGACGGGAATACGGAGATTTGAAACCTTCTGGTGTTATGCTGTGTCATGGCGCCATTGACGGGCGGGCGACCATATTCTTCTGTACCTTATGCATGACTTATATTTTGAAAGTAAACATTTTGATATGTTGGGCTTGTACTTATTTTTTGGACTTCTATTTCGTTTATGCCTCAGATTTGTTTTGTGTATCTTCTGCTTTACATACTCAGTACATATTTCGTACTGACCCCCTTCCTTCGGGGGGCTGCGTTTCATGCCCGCAGGTATAGACGCACAGTTTGGTGATCCACCAGTTTAGGACATCTCCCTTCTGCTATTTGGAGTGCTCCTCTCATATCGGAGCCTACATATTGGTATATATACTTGTTCGATGCATATGTATATATTTGTTTGGGGGTACGGCGGGGCCCTGTCCCGCCATATGATTCGTTTGGTCTGTTTAGAGGTCTGTAGACGTATGTGTGGGTTGTGCCTACTTCTGTACTGGTGTGTTTGTATGATCCTATTCGTCATAGCAGCCTTGTCGGCTTGCATTTGTATATGTTTTGGGCCGTTGCGCCATTTGATAGCCTTGTCGGCTTTTGATATAGATATATATATATATATATATATATATATATATATATATATGGTTGCGTTTGAAATATGTCTAAGTCAGTTTGATATGATTTGTGGCAGCGTGTGATATTGGTGCCCGTGTACGCTATCTGTATGTGATTCGATCTGGATAAGTGTGTTAGGGTGCCCAACTCGGGCACTAGTCACGGCCTACGGGATTGGGTCGTGACAAGTAGGATATTTTCTACAATGCTTCTACCTTTAACAAATCCAGCTTGCTGAGGGGAGATTATACTAGGTAACAACTGTACTAACCTTTCATGAATGATTCTGGAAAACACCTTACTGGAGAAATTACTAAGACTGATAGGTCTCAGATCTGAAAAGGTATTAATTTCCTTCTTTTTTGGAATAAGAACCAGATTTGTACAAGTGATGTACCTTGGCAATTCATGACCACAAAAGAAGGATCTCACCATTAGCACCATATTCTTAGCAATTATGTCCCAACATGCTTGGAAGAATTTTCCAGTAAAACCACCAGGTCCTCCTGCACTGTCTGAATTCAATCCAAACACTGCCTTCTTCACTTCCTCTTCCTCTGGTAATTGATTGATCCTTTCATTTTGCTCAGCTGTAATAAGCTTAGGAATATTGTCCAGTAATTCAAAATTGTTGGGCACTTGTTCCTCAGTGAACTGATCTTCATAAAATCTGATGGCTTCCTGAATAATTTCTGGCTCTTGTTCCACCCATACACCATGCTGGTCCTGAATCCTCTTAATATGCAACTTTTTCCTCTTCCCATTTACATGGGCATGAAAGAATTTTGTGTTCCTATCCCCATCTTTAAACCACTGCATCCCAGATTTTTTTTTCCAAAATTTCTTTTCTATAGCATAAAACCTTATTAAATCAGCCTGCACACTCTGTAGTCTTGCCCTATTCTCTTGGGATGGATTTTCTTCAAAAGCAGTTTCATGTACTTTGACAATTTCTTCTAGGGTAGCCACCTGTTTAAAAATATCCCCAAAGGTTTCTTTGCTCCACTTAGTCAAAGCTCTACTCACCTTTTTCATCTTATTATGAAAGTTGAAAAAAGGATCATAACGATATTGTTCTTCCCAATTCACTTTGACTGTTTCCAGAAAGCTCTCCTGCTCTATCCAGAAGTTAAGAAATCTAAAAGGCTTCTTAATGACTCTGGTATCTGCTTTGAAAGTTAGAAGAAGTGGCGAATGATCTGATCCTTGTTTAATTAAATATTCCACTTCAAAATTGGGGAATGTATCCTGGAAAGCCTGATTCCCTAAGCATTTGTCTAGTCTCTTAAAAATACAAGCTTCATCAGATCTTCCATTCCACCAAGTGTAAATGCTTCCTGAGAATCCTAAATCCGCTACTTGACATATATTCAAACAATGTGCAAAGTCCTCTACTTCAGGAAAATTCACTGGCAAACCTCTATACTTCTCTGCTTTATCCAAAATGACATTAAAATCACCTCCTATAATCCATGGTGAGTTAATGGTATAGGCCATATCATATAATTCATCCCACTGGGTGATTTTATTTGCCCTTTCTGTACTGGCATAGGAAAATTCACTGGCAAACCTCTATACTTCTCTGCTTTATCCAAAATGACATTAAAATCACCTCCTATAATCCATGGTGAGTTAATGGTATAGGCCATATCATATAATTCATCCCACTGGGTGATTTTATTTGCCCTTTCTGTACTGGCATATATCAAAGTAGCAATGATCTCCTGATTAGAATCTAGATGAGTTAACTTCAAAGCAAGAAGTTGTTCATTGTCTCTTGTGACCTCTGCTTGAAATTCTTCGTTGACAAACACCCAAATCTTACCAGTTATGTTGTGCCATGCAGTGCCCATGCCCAGCATAATCTATACATATCTATGTGTCTATGGTGCTGAAATGGTTCCATCAATGCTATAAAATTGAAATTCTTTTGTCTGTGCATCAAAACTACTCTCTCAAAGGCCTGTTGAGTATTAACAGACCTAATATTCCAAATGAGTGAGCTATTCATTGTAAACTTCCTTTGGCATATGGTTTCCTTGTGAGTACGCCACCTACTGCCTTAGGTGGCACACTTTTATCTCTGTTTTGCTTATGATGTCTCCCTTCTTTCTTTGTTTTGGTGAAGCATCCCCTGCATTATGCTCTGATGGACTGATTGTGATACTAGTGTTTTCCACTTCATCATCATATCTTATATCATCAATTCTTTCTTCATCATTGGTCTTACTTTCAGGCACATTTGAAGATATAGAATCTGTATTTTCCTCAAATTCCCCATCTTCAATAATATCCTTCCTTTGTTGCTCTGTCTGTTCTTCTGCACCCATTTTATTGTCTCCATGATCTGCATTTTCTGACCTTCCCTCATTGTTGTGGTTGTGTGTAGATGAGTCTGTATCTTTTACTTCCTTGGCTATTTCATTAGACTTGTCCAGTACATCATCAGGTGGTTTTTCTTTTTCCACCTGTTGATCTGTGGTTGTTTGCTGCTCAGTTTCAGTAATTTCTATTAGTTTATCTATCTCTTGCACTGTTGATTCTTGACTTATCCTCCTCTTTTTGCTCTCCTCATTGACACCCTCCCTTACATCATTTATGGTTCTCTCTGTATCTTGTGATTTTGTTTCCTCCTCCATTTGATTGCCCTTATGCCCTTCTGTGACCTTGTGTTGTGACTTACATTGCTCCTGTTCCTTCTCAATACTTGTTTGTTGTTCCATTAGTTGTTTAATGGAACTAGTACTTCCTCCTTGTTTTCCAAAAGATACTTCCACCCATGGCTTTGCTGATTCCCTAATTGCTTTTGTTTCCTGTTGCTTTTTGTACTCCTGACCATCCTCACCATTATGTTCATCTTCCTCCAAGTCCACTAGAGTACTGAACCTGTTGTCTGTTGGAGTAACTGTATTTGTTTTCTGTTTACTCACCTCTTGATTGTTCACTTCCTTTTCTTTCCTTTCTATACCTTTATTATTACCCCCTTCCATCTCCTTTTTGCCTTTAGCCTTCCAGCAATTAGGATCATTTTTGGGATCATTTTTGTTTACAATAACCTTTCCAGATTTAAGAACTTTGAATGGTTGTTGTTTGCTCTTGTTAACATTCTGCTTTTTCTCCCCATCCTCCTTTCCATTGGTCTGTTTTTTCTCCCCATATTCCTTTCTTTCTCCATTACTATTGTTATTCTCCTTGATAGGTGCCTTTCCATTGTTATTCTCCTTCTCCTGTTGCTCTTCACTCCTTTCCTTTATGTCCTCCTTTTTTGGTCTGAATTCTGGATATAAATTCCAGCATTCTTGCTTATTATGTCCTTGTATTTTGCAATTACCACAATATTTTGGTAAGTAATCATATTGTATTGTTTGCCAGGATCTAACTTCATTTGTCTCTTCATCAATGCAGTTAATCTGTACCCCGCTTGGGTAATTCCTTTATCAAGTCCACTTCTACTTTGACTCTTGCACAGCTAGGCCTTGTTTGATTGTCGGTGGCTTTATCTATCACAAGGGGTCTTCCCACTGCATTTGCTAATGAGAACAAGGATTCCTTGTCAAAGAGATTAGTAGGCAGCCCTGGAAAGGAGATCCATGCTATAGCAATTATTGTTTTCTCATCCGGCTTAAACCAAGGGTCCCATATGAGAAATCTAACTGGAAAGATTCTATTCCTGAACCTAATCTCCCATGGTCGAAAAGCCAGGGTAGCATAGTCTTCTAGTAAAGATAAACGAACTAGAATATGCCTATCCTCCAATAGCCCTATGGTACAGGGGCCCTTTACTTCCAATTGTGTTGGTATACTTCTCCTCAATTCATGTACATCCGGTCTTCCATAGGAGAATTTAGCAACAAGTGCATATTGATAGTATCTCAAATTCCTTCTTTGTCCATGTAACAGAGGGTTCTCCATGTAAATATGTAACAGGCTTAATGTCAATTGGTCCTGGTTTTGGTGTGTTTGTGAGGGTGTTTAGTGCTGCGGCATAATTGATTGTGGGTTATATATGATTTGCTGGCTGACCAGCCCCCGGAGGTGGCTGGCCGCTGGCCGGCGAGGCCATTTTGGGTGGTAGATAATAGTGTTTTGCAGGCTAGGTTTTTAGTAGAGGCTAGGTTTACCATTCGTATAGTTATATTAATTATCGCCCACTATATTTTAGTATTATTTTTTGGTATTATTACTACTATAATAGTCATTATGCTAATTAATACCATTATAATTGACTTTACTATCACTTCATTAATATTTTATATGATTTCTTTAGCGTATAATATTTATATTTGGTTATATATAGTGAAATAGTGTGTGTGATAATTATGATATTTATATGATGAGGAAGTCCACAGATGAGGGAGGAAAGGGGTACATTTCAACCAATTTTAGCCCCAAACTTTCAGTCCATGATTAAGAGCCCGTTTGGATAGGCTTGTAAGTTGGTCAAACCAACTTATAAGCCCTTTTTAGCTTATTTTAGTGTTTGGGTACAAACTTAAAGTGCTTAAAATAAGCCACAACGTGCTTAAAGTCAGCCATTTATGAGAAGTTGGGATTCCTAACTTTTTTTTTGGGGGGGGGGGGGGGGGGCTTAAGCCATTTCCGTTGACCAATAAAATTACTTTTGTATCCCTTATATTTTATTCTAATTCCCACACTACCCTCTCACATAAAGTCCTAAAACTGACGATCTCTTCCTCTTTTCATCATCTTCTACAAACAACGCAATCTCTCACCAAAGCCCTAAAAATATGATTTTTTCCACTTTCAGTCATCTTCTACGCAATCCTCTTGCTTTCACTGCAGCTTTTCATCTGGGTAAGTTTTTCTCCATTATTCTCTTGCAAGTTTAGTAAAAAAATTTGTGAGTGATAGAGTTATCAAAAGGAATTAGTCGTAGATTTTTACTCTATTTGATGTATGCGGTTTTACATGTTCTGGTCTCAGGCTTGCTTAATTTTGTAAAACTAATTTTGACAAGTATTTGTTAATATTCAGAGCAATAACTATTCAGAGCATTATTGCCCCCTGCCCACCCACCAGTTCGAAGCTATAAAATTGATCAATATCCTTATCAAGTTCTTCAGATTTCAGTCGAATTTCGGGTTCTTATTTCTTTAGCTTTTGTTTTTTTTTTGTTCTCAATGATCTTCAATGTTATGAGGGAAAATCCATAAAATAGAAGTGAAGAAACCTATTTGATTTTAAGAAAATTAATTATTAAGAGTTCAAAATATATAAGAGTAATAAATGATGCTTAAGGCTTCCTTATTTTTCTTATATATTACTTTTCGTGTAGTATTCGATTCTCCTTCAGATTTATGTGCTCTTATCTTTCGCTCTCGTGGTTGTAGTATTTGTTTGATTCCTATAATTCGAGGCAAGAGTGGGCTGGTTCGCTTCGTGTTTAGGTATGTTATCACTTCTTAACTTCATAAAAGAGCTCTTAAAGACCATTTAGTATGTTTATCGTATAGAACTCACAGGACGCTGATTGGAAACCGTGAGTCTGCGTTATTGAATTAGTTGTGGCTGTTGTTGTCATTTAAACGTATTTCTCTAACTCTTGTTGTATACCTTTGTCGGCCTTTCTACTATTATTGTTGTCATCTCATATTTACTCTGATATGTACGTGTTGTTCAACTATCATGGTCTAGCAAAAGCAACATGTTTCATAAGAAAGTATGAAATACTAGCTTTAACTTTATTCCTTCATTTAAAACTTTGTAAGATGGATTAGGTTGATATTACATGGATGATGAAAGAGATAGAGAAATGGGTTAAAACCTGTTAGAAGTCAAAGGGGAAGAACTGGACTGGTAGGTTGATAGGTTAGTTGCTAATTTGAATTTGTAACTTTGCACGCAACGAATAAGGTCTTTTCATTTTTTTTTCAAACATATAAACAGATCATAATTTTTGTTTTCCAGAAAGAAAAAACCAACATTGCTCCATTATTAACTCCACGTGATTCAAGTGGAGATGAAAATGCTTACCACTTCATCATCTTTAGTAAATAGATTAGGAACTTGGCCGGAGCAAATAAAGGCTTTGATTTTAAGTAAGAAGATGGGATGGTGAAAGATGATATGGTAGGTTGGGTTTGGTTAGTGAGGCTGCACGCCATACTTCTTTAAAATATTAATGTCATATCACGTGAGATTGGGCTTCACCTTGGTTACCGAAAATTTAATATAATATTTTTTTATATCAATATATAATATAAATTCGGCTGCTGCTGTTGCTGGCTGGTGCTGGTGCTGGCTGCGTGCTGGTGCTGGCTACTGCAGCTACTGGCTACAGTTGCGGGCTGCTGGTGGCTGCTGCTGGTTGCTGCGACTGCTAGTTGCTGCTGCTGCTGCGGCTGCCGGCTGCTGCTGCTGGCTGGTTCCTTTATTGGCGTTTTGCATTACTTGTGCACATACTCTAGCTTATCATTGTTTCTTGTATGACAAACTTCAATTTATGTTACACGTAAGATACATATATGGAGTCTTTCACGGCTCGTGCAAACATTGGCATACCTTCTTAAACATGTTAAAGTTGTTCATGAAGTTGGAAGTAATCTAGGACATGTTTCTTCTTGCAGCCCCAGTGGCATTTCCATGAGCAGTAGGAATTGAAGGTATCTAGCCTCTTAGAGTAAAGAGATACGATGTTTGAGGTTGAAAGCGACTCGGAATATGAATTAAATATGACTTTTTCTAGGCCTAAATATGACTTTTTCTTTTGGCTTTTGGCTTCATTTAATTAATTTATTGATGCTGCTTTTAGTCTATTCTATTACTATTGCTCTTTGTTGCCCAAAATTTTCACATATTGGCCGACTTGAAGTTGTATTTAGAAACACTTAAAATTTTGTTTCCACATTTTCTCCACTCTCGGTAAATTCAAATAATCAAATATTTTTTATGCTTCCAGTTCTTCTTTATTATCTCTCTATTTTTGTATGTGTACAAAAAGCTGTGACTAGGGAATTGTGGTTGTGTGTTTAGTTATTGGGCTGCCAACATTATGATGTTGCAGAGTTCATGAACGTTTATTTCTCCTTTCTTCAGATTGTTTACATTCAATCATGCCGGAAACTAGTAAAGCATGAAGTAATGCTAAGTGGGATGATGATGCCAACATTAAATTTATAGATTTGTGTGAAAATGAGATTAGACAAGGACGTAGACCACACACTCATTTAAATAGAGATGGATGGAATAATGTTGTTGAAGAATTCAATAGAGCCACGGGAAGAAACTATGATAAAAAACAAATGAAAAATCATTGGGATAACATGAAAAAAGATTGGATTCTTTTTAAGAAGTTGATGAGAGGGGAGACAGGTTTAGGATGGGATGCCACGAAAAATACAATTATGGCAGATGATGATTGGTGGGAGCGAAAAATTAAGGTACATCTCTCACATTTTTCTATATGTTTTTCTTTTTTCTTTCATTGCTAAATTTCTTGGTTAGTTTAAAGTAGTTTTGAATTTTTTGTTACAGGAGGATGATCGATACAATAAGTTCAGGAAAATAGATCTTTCACTTATATGGTATCGCTATTGTCACGACACAACCCCGTAGGCCGTGACTGGTGCCCGAGATGGACAAAAATGTTGTATGCATGTTGTAGTATGCTAAAATGGATGAAAATCATGAGATAGGGTATGTTGGAAGTGGGTCGTGTGCTTGGTGTGTTAGCCGTATGAGGCGTGTGTATGTTGTGTGGTGTTGAGGTGATGAATTGATCTTATGTAGCATGTTTAATTGTTGTAGTGTGTAGGATGGCTAAGAATCACTAATATATGCATGTGTGGTGATAGCCGGATGTGGGTCATACTATATGCCAAAGAACGCATTAATGTCGCTTAGTGTTTTAGTGGTGGTTGTGATGACTTTTATGTTGGAAACGAGAGTTTAATGTCGCAAGTTGATATGGTAAGTGTTGCGAACTGATTTGGAGAATTATGTGCAATTAATGCAATTTTTATTTTTATGAGAATAGCATTGTTAGAATGGGGATTATTGGTGCAAATCATGATTCGAAAGTCGGAAGTGTGTATAGCGAGGTTCTCGGGTTGGGAATATTGTGTCAATTGTTTAAAATGTCCATTGAATATTATGAATGTTGTTGAATGTTGTAAAAGAGAGTTATTAATGTTATATTGCCTTTCGGATTGGTTATTGGGGTTGCTAGGTTGGTTATTGTTGTTGTTGGTGTTGTTGATTTTGGCCGATTTAAATTCTCGGGGTTGGCCTATTTACACGGGAAATGCTGCCCAAATTTCTGTAGAATTAAGTGTTAGTTTGGAATAAATCGCCTAAGTGCCTATGTCTAATGTTTGATATTCGTTGACGTATTTGTAGACCTTGGGGAGCCCGAGGCGTAGATTGGGATTAGCTTTAGTTGGGATAGCTTGGAGTGCGTGCGAGGTATGTAAAGCTCAAACCTTCCTTCTTTTGGCATGTCTTAGTTATAAATAGGCTATGTCACGAGCCTCGAGGAAATTCTAAATTCGCAATCCGAGCATGTTATGATCCTTATATATATTTCTTGGCATTCGTATGTTTGATGTGATGAAATACGAACCCCTATGTCTTCGAAATAATTGATTTCCAAATGTTGCACAAAAAGTTTTGTTTTAAAGAATTCCGTAACTAAGAACGTTGTATCTTTCACAGAAAGGCTCGGATTGCTCCGATATTTTCGTAGGAGTTTGCATGGCGTATGATGAGTATGTTTTCCATAGGCGGGCCCGGCTCGGGTCGATACCCGTCCGTGGGTCCCGCGACTTTCCTTTATGTAATTCGGAGGACTTTTGAAAGAATTTGGTATGACTATTATCTCGATTTTCAAGTATGGTCATTTTACTTATATTTGAGTCCATGATAATGATTTTATGCATATGGTTACTCATGACTCTGCTCGTGCATTCTGTTATACCTTTCGCCGGGTCCCGGGCCGGTTCTGTTGTCGTGCGCACTTTGATATACTCCGGTGTTATGCTGTGTTTATGGTTCACCGAGCCACTCGCTAGAGGGGCGGGTTCCACTTATATTTGGCGTTATGCTGTGTATGGTGTTATGCTGTGTTATGATGTGTGACAAGGATGTGGAGATTTGAAACCTTCTGGTGTTATGCTATGTTATGGCGCCATCGACGGGCGGGCGACCATATTTTCTATGCCCTATGCATGACTTGTATTTCGAAATTAAACATTTTGACATTTTGGGCTTGTACTTATTTTCTGTACTTCTATTTCGTTGTTGCCTCAGATTTGTTTTCTGTATCTCCTGCTTTGCATACTCAGTATATATTTCGTACTGACCCCCTTTCTTCGGGGGGCTGCGTTTCATGCCCGCAGGTACGGACGCACAGTTTGGTGATCCATCAGTTTAGGACACCCTCTTCTGCTGTTTGGGAGTGCTCCTCTCATTCCGGAGCTTACATTTTGGTATATATACTTGTTCGATGCATATGTATATATTTATTCAGGGGTACGGTGGGGCCCTGTCCCGCCATATGATTCGGTTGGTCTGTTTAGAGGTCTGTAGACGTATATGTGGGTTGTGCCTACTTCTGTACAGGTGTGTTTGTATGATCCCATTCGCCATGGCAGCCTTGTCGGCATGCATTTGTATATGTTTTGGGCCGTTGCGCCATTTGATAGCCTTGTCGGCTTCTGATATATATGGTTGTGTTTGAAATGTGTCTGAGAAAATTTAATATAATTTGAGGCAGCGTGTAATAATTGTGCCCGTATACGCTATCTGTATGTGATTCGGATTGGATGAGTATGTTCGGGTGCCCAGTTCGGGCACTAGTCATGGCCTACGGGGTTGGGTCGTGACATCAATAAGTGGCAAGTGATCATCCCAGCTACCCCTGAAATCAATAACACAGGCCCGTAAAATATCTTGTAGCGTCTGAATGGTACGCTCGTCCTGTCCGTCAGTCTGAAGGTGAAATGTTGTGTTGAGACTCACTTGTGTCCCCAATCCCTCCTGGAAGGATCTCCAGAAGTTAGCTGTAAACTGGGCTCCTCTATCGAAGATAATAGCTGTGGGAACCCCGTGAAGTTTCACTATCTCTTTAAGGTACAACCTGGCATAATCCTCAGCTGAATATGTAGTCTTGACTGGAAGAAAGTGGGCTGATTTTGTCAACCTATCAATGATGACCCAAATAAAGTCATATTTCCCCGAAGTGCGAGGTAAACCTGTGACGAAGTCCATATTGATTACCTCTCATTTCCAGGCCGGAATCTCCATCTCCTGTAATATTCCCCCAGGATTTTGGTGTTCGATCTTAACCTGTTGACAATTCGGACACTGAGCAACAAACTCTGCTATATCCTTCTTCATGCCATCCCACCAATAGAAACATCTGAGGTCATGATACATTTTCGTTGACCCTGGATGAACAGAATAATGGGCATAGTGTGCCTCTCCCATCACCTATTGTCGTAACCCTACAACCTCACGTACACATAATCTACCTTTGTATCGTAGCACTCCGTCAGGTGCAACCTCGAATGGGGTCTCTTCCTTTTGAAGAGTTGCATCTCTATGATGTACAAGAATGGGATCCTCGTACTGGTGTCTGTTTATCTCTTCTATGATAGAGGACTCACCAACTCCTCGAACAGAAACCATGCCGTTATCAGCATCAGCCAAACGGACTCCCAGATTAGCTAACTGACAAATCTCACGGACTATCTCCTTCTACTCTGGTTGTACATCTACCAAACTACCCATCGATTTACGGCTGAGTGCATCCGCTACGACATTTGCTTTCCCTGGGTGGTATAGAATGTCAACATCATAGTCCTTCAGTAACTCTAACCACCGCCTCTGCCGCAAATTCTGCTCCTTCTGCTTAAAGATGTACTGGAGACTCTTATGATCTGTATAAATATCAACATGCACACCATATAAATAATGTCTCCATATTTTTAAAGCATGTATCACCGCTGCTAACTCCAGATCATGGGTGGGATAATTTCTTTCGTGTTTTCTGAGCTGTCGGGAGGCATAGGCTATAACTTTGCATGCTGCATCAACACACAACCTAACCCAACACCGGAAGTATCACAATAAATGACATAGCCATCTGGTCCCTCAGGAAGAGTTAGAACTGGGGCCGTAGTCAACTTATCTTTCAGCAACTGGAAGCTCCGCTCACAAGCATCGGTCCACTGGAACTTAGCTGCCTTCTGGGTTAGCCTTGTTAAAGGCGCTGAAATTGAGGCAAACTTCTCTACGAACCTCCTGTAATACCCTGCTAGTCCCAGAAAACTGCGTACTTCAGTAGGTGTTGTAGGTATAGGCCAAGTCTTCACCGCCTCAATCTTCTGTGTATCTACCCGAATGCCATCAGCTCTAATAATATGCCCCAAGAATGCTACTGCAGTTAACCAGAATTCACATTTGGAGAACTTAGCATACAATTTCTGGTGTTGAAGCACCCTAAGTACCGCCCTCAAATGATCTGCATGCTCCTCTTCTGATCGTGAATAAACCAGAATATCATCAATGAATACAATCACGAACAGGTCAAGGAATGGCTTGAACACTCGGTTCATCAAATCCATAAATACTGCTGGAGCATTAGTCAACCCAAAGGACATCACTCTAAACTCGTAATGCCCGTATCGGGTTCTGAATGCATTCTTTGGAATGTCTGCCTCCTTTACCCGCACCTGGTGATAACTTGACCGCTAGTCTATCTTCGAGAAACACTTAGCACCCTGCAACTGGTCAAATAAATCATCGATCCTGGGGAGGGGATACCTGTTCTTTATTGTTACTTTATTCAGCTGCCTATAATCAATACACATTCGTAGCGACCCATCCTTCTTCCTCACAAATAGTACCGGTGCTCCCCAAGGTGATGTACTGGGCCTGATGAAGCCCTTCTCTAATAAATCTCTCAGTTGCTCCTTCAGTTCTGCAGGTGCCATTCTGTAAGGAGGAATAAATATGGGCTGAGTGTCTGGAAATACGTCTATAGTGAACTCTATCTCACGTTCAGGAGGAAGGCCTGGAAGTTCATCTGGAAATACATCGGGGAACTCGCTAACTACCGGCATTGACTGAAGAGTCGGCGCCTCTGCCTTCAGGTCGTGCACCCGAACCAGATGATAAATATAGCCCTTTCTGACCATCTTCTTTGCCTTGAGGTATGAAATAAACTTACCCCTCGGCGATGCTGTATTTCCCATCCACTCTATAATTGGCTCTCCTGGGAATTGAAATTGGACTATCTTGCCTCTACAATCAACGTTAGCATAACAAGAAGCTAATCAATCCATACCCATAATAACATCAAACTCAGTCATATCTAACTCTATCAAATCTGCCTTGGTACAACGACTATATATGATCACCGAACAATCTCTATATACTTGTCTTGCTATAACAGAATCCCCTACTGGTGTAGCTACCTCAAATGACTCTATCAATTCAAGTTTTATCCCAATTCTACTAGCAACATATGGAGAAATATACGATAATGTGGAACCTGGGTCTATCAATGCATACACGTCTCGAGAGAAAACCGATAGCATACCTGTAACCACATTAGGTGACACCTCTTGATCCGGTCTACTAGCCAAAGCATATATGCGGTTCGAAGGACCGCTAGAACTATAAGTTCCGCCACGACCTCTACCACGGCCTACTGGTACCTGGAAACCCTGCCCCATAGGGCGCATATCCACAGAAGAAGATGAACCCGCAACTAGCCCAGTAGGTTGAGCTGCACCACCTGGATTACCCCCATAGGGACACTCTCTCATAATATGGCCTTGACGGCCACAAGAAAAACAAGCACCAGTAGCGAGACAGCACTCCCCAGCATGGGGCCTACCACACCGAGAACACCGAGGCAAAGGTGGCCTCGACTGACCCGAACCCCTGGGCATCTGTGAACCTGAAGCCTTGGAGCTCTGACCAGCTCCTGAATACCCTGTACTATCAAATCTCCTACACGAGAACTGCGGGGGTGCACTCCGTGCTGGCTGAGAAGGATATCTACTATGCTGTTGCTGAGGCTGCCTGCCTCGAAACTCACCCGGATAGCCAACTGATCTAGATCTCTTATGCTGGTCTCTGTCATAGTCTCTATCGGACTGACGCCCCCTGTGCCGATCCTCCATCCCCTGTGCATACGCCTGTACCCGAGCAATATCCATCCCTGGCTGGGAAGCCATTACCATACAGCTATCAACCAAAAAACGATCCAACCCCATCACATATCGATGCATCCTATCGGTCATATCAGCTACAATAGTAGGCGCATGTCTGGCCAACGAATCAAACTCGAGACTATAATCCCAAATGCTCCTGCCATTCTGCCTCAGACGTAAGAATCTATCAACTCTAGCTCGCCGCATCTCTGGAGGCAAAAAGTGGCCAAGGAAGGCCTCTACAAACTCATCCCACACTGCGGGAGGAGCATCCGCGCCCCTAGACAACTCCCACGACTCATACCAATTGACGGCTATATCCCGCAGTCGATACGAAGCTAACTCCACAGACTCAATCTTAGAAGCCTTAATTAACCTCAGCGTACGCTGCATCTGCCGAACGAACTCCGGCAGGTCATCCTCGGGCTTCGACCCGAAAAACTCTGGAAGATTACAGCTTAGAAAGTCGCGGGCTCTCAGACTGTCATGTCTATCTATCTGATCAACCCCTAGTCCTTGCCTGCGATCCTGTCCTGCCACTAATCTAGTCAACAACTGAACTGCATCCCTCATAGCTCTATCCTCTGCCCCTGACTGAGGAGCTGGAGGCTCAGGTACTGGAAACTCGGGAGCTGGTGGTGGAGCCGCCCTCTGACCTGGAGCTGTCGATGTCCTGGGTTCCTCCGGAAGTGGCGGTGTAGCAGAACTCGCAGACTGGAACCCAACCTCAGGCATTGACTGGGCACGAGCTCTGATAACTCTCTGTGTCTGGCTAGTATTCCCTGCTATCGATTTGCCCTTCTGGGCAGCTGTCGCTTTCTTCGGAAGCATAGTTGTAAACATAATAGTCTGTTAGAAAGGGATTTTCCTGATAATATAGCTCTATCGCACAATCTAAGATAAGAAGGAAAGATGACATCCTAAATGTCCTGTAGCTTCCTGTTTATAGATGTGGTGCACAACACACCGATAAACAAGACTCTACTAGACACGGTCTGTAGACACTCCGAGGATGAACCGCTCTGATACCACTTTTGTCACGACCCAACCCCGTAGGCCGTGACTGGTGCCCGAGATGGACACCCGTATGCACACGTTTTAGCTATATGATCAATCCACAACGAAACATAACATGGAACTTATAGAGACCAAAACATAGTCTCGGAGCTATCACATAAATGTATATATATATATACATATATATCCAGCAACCTGTCTCCTGAGGAGTCACAACTATCAACAGATAACGCAGTACATAAGCCGACAAGGCTGTCATAACATGTGGGAACGTCCCAACTATATATATACGCAAGCCGACAAGGCTGCCACTATGAAACAATAGCACAAGCAAGCCGGCAAGGCTGCTACCACAACATGACAATATATGCAAGGCGGCAAGGCTGCTACAACGATAGAACACGTGTACTGATCATACACACAACTGTTCACATCTGAGTACAACCCACACACATGTCTACAGACCTCTAAGAGTATCAACAGTAACATATGACGGGACAAGGCCCCGTCATACCCCTGGACAAAAACATATACATATATATATATACATATCAGGAAGGTTGTACCAAAATCTGGGCTCCGGAACGACGGAGCTCTCCGAGACAGCAGAAAGGAAATCCTAAGCTGGCGGATTACCAAAACGAGTATCTGCACCTGCGGGCATGAAACGCAGCCCCCCGAAGAAAGGGGGTCAGTACGGAATATGTACTGAGCATGTAAAGCATGAAATACAGTAAAGGATCATAACTTAAATAATAGGTACAGGAACAAGTACAATGTTCAGAATACCAAACACTTGCCTTTGAGTCATAAATCATGCATGTCAATGTCATATATCATATACATATATACTGTACCCGGCCCTCTAGTGAGGGACTCGGTGAATAAAGTCATCATATGCTCTCCTGGCCGCCATAACATGTCATCATATCATCATATCATGATATATATATATATATATATATATATATATATATATATATATATATATATACCGTACCCGGCCCTTGATACGCTCAAATTACACCTATTAATGGTATAACGCGGACGTTGTCAAATATAGTAACCCAACAAGGTTGGGGTCGAATCCCACAGAGAACAATATGTAGGCGATTTAAGCAGATTAGGAATTATCACTAACAATAGCTATGTCCGAACGCATCAATAGTGGTTTTTGATAAGGTTTTGATAAAATATGGAAATATAAATTCTAATCTAGAAAGCAAGTAAATTGATCAATGGCAACAAGAGTGGAATAAAGGAAACTACTTCTCAAGTAACGATCCAATCTATTTCACGAATTATAAATAATAGCAAGTTTATGTTATTTAGCCTCGGATAGTGACTCTAAATTAACTTCTTCCGAAGATTAACTAGACTACCCAATTGAAGATCCCTCAAGCAATTAGGAGCATTAAGAACACCCGAATATGGCTACAAGTGGTATTGCCTATTCCTAGGTCAACTTCCATTAGATGAGGGTTAACGCCCCAAATTTATGTTAATTATTCTATCCCAATCCCGTTCTTCCTCTTCCGAGTTTCAAACAAAGTAAATGGGCGAGTTCAAAGGTTAGCTATTCCATTGAAAACATTCATGAACAAGAATAATTAAAATAGCAAAAACTTACTTGATTAAGAACAATGCAAATGAATAAATAAGCACAACAAGAGTATCAATTTTAATTGTCACCAAGAGATTTCCATCAACAAGGATTAAAAAGAAGAGAGAACATTTTTGTAGGAACCCTAGCCTCCAACTTGTGAAAGCTGCCAAAGATGATCTTAAGAAAACCCTAGTTTTCTTTTTATAGGAACTGGAATGGAAGAAATCGTCAAAACCCAAGTTCTGGTCGAACTGGGCAGAATTTCCTTCTACGCGAACGCGCCAAGTCACTGCGCGATCGCGTGCAATTTACTTATTTTCTTCAGCGCGGTCGCGTGACAACATAGCGCGAACGCGTAAAGTCACGATCTTCCTTCAGCGCGGTCGCGTTTCATTCCTACGCGAACGCGTTAACTTAATAACGCGCGCGGGCGCGGGCGCGTGTCCTTCCTGCGCGAACGCGCAGAGCAATATTTCGCCAAAATTTCCAGAATGTCCAGTTTTCTTCCAGTGATCAACTTTTTCTACTCTTTTTCGCTTGTTTTTCACACTTAGGCTCTAGGGACCTCATATTACCTGAAACATGACAAAAACTACGTAAAATAACATAGACTTGCTTAAAAACAAGTAAAACTTATAGCCGAAAAGCGTCGATTGTGGTGTAAAATCACGCCACATCAACACCCCCAACTTAAAGTGTTTGCTTGTCCTCAAGCAAGCCATACAAAACAACGACTCAATCTAACACCTAGATATCATAGAATAACAACATCTACATTGGTTTTGACTTTGAACTACCGGCATGCATGTTTTCCTTTAAACGACCACCCCAACTTTCTACTTTAAAGCAATATGCACAACTCAAGAATATTACGACTAACAATGAAGCTTCAATAAATGACATTACATTATCGAACATATTATGGTGCACACAAACGCTACTTTCGGCGGTCACTTTATTTTGTTCAATTCTCATCCTTATGCCCTCACATCGACCAAAGAATGTCCCAACACACATATATACGACAAGAATGGGACGAAGATGAAAGAGAAGAGAAAAACACTCAACACTCACAAAGAATTCATATCTACACATGCAAATACCATAGGCTTGCCCTTATTTTCTATGTTCTCATCCTAGGCTCGTTCGGTTGTGATCACATTAGGACTTGTTTCGGCTTGTAATGTAGGTTTAGGGACGGGTCGGATACTTTTTGGATATTAGTGACTCACCCTCCTTGAACACTACAACATCTTGTCACCTTAATTCGCCTCTTTTCTTTTCACTCCTTTATTTTCTTTCAGTTTTCAACCTCGATGTGGTTTTACTCCTAACCAACTTACAAATCTTTTTCACAACAATTTTCTGATTTTTTATTTTTTTTATTTTTTTTATTTTTTTTATTATATATATATATATATATATATATACGCAACTACCACATCGAATCTCCACTAGCAAACTCCACCACCCCCAACTTATGTTTTTAACACCCCCAACTTAGGCATTTTGCCTCATCTAACTAGTAGCATCAAGGAGGGAACGGGTGCGAAGATGGATTAATTTCACAAAGGGTAAGGTTTCATAATTGGCTAGCCAAGAAAAAGGTCAAAAAGGCTCAAAAGGGAAACTAAGGGTATTTAACACTTTTGGTAAGGCTTATTTAGGCAAAGTGACTATTTCAACAAAGAAAGCCTAAGATCATCTCACAACCAAACTAACTTTCGGATTTCATACAAGACCAACCGGGCAAGTTCTAGATTATACATGCATAAACAGAATCAAACTAACAGCTCACACACACATTGGCATAAGGACAATTATTTTTACACTTGTGACCTCATAAGTAGTCATTTATCACACACAACACCCCCAATAATCACAATGTCATATAAAGAATCAATCAAGTCAGACAATAACTGTTCTAAGTATGCATTTTTCAAATTTTCGAGGGGTCTAAAAATTTCAACAAAACACAATACATGCCATTAGTTACCAAGTAGTACCAAATAAAACAAAACTACTCTATTCAACCTAAGTAACATCCTAAACATGCCAGTTTCAACAAAATAAAAACCCCCCTCAGGAAAAGAACTCTGGCAAAGAAAACCCAAGGAGGTTCCTACCCCTAACTAAAAAACTTGCAGTGTCCTCACTGCAGTATATCAACACAGAAAAACTTTTTTTTTTCATACCTCCTAGCACTGCGTGTTATGGTCATCTCTGCTCACCCTCTGAACTGGAGCTGCTGGGCTCTGGCAGGACAAAATCGTCCTCATTTTCCTCCTCTTCATGCTGTGCTCCGCATACACTCCTCAGAATGCTCATCATTTTGTTCAGAAATTTGCTTTGCTTCTTTGCGTGCTCTCTTGCCTTTTTCTGCCTCCTCTCTATCTTTCCCTGTTTTTCTTTGATATGCTTCATGTTCTCCACCACACCTGCTAATGTCGGAACAATAGGAACAGAGGGAGTTGTAGATGTGCCTTCTCCATGTGGGCCCGCAGGGAGACTAGCCACTAGCTGCTGAATCCGATTGTCCACCCCATGGACCTGGGTGGAGATATATTGGAAAGGCCTGGCGGCTTCTTGCAGTGGTGGCAAGATTGGTATAGCCATGGGAGGAGCAGATGCCCCACCAATAGAATCTGATGCAGTAGATGTGAACTGCTCAAATGATGAGGCTGCTATATCAATCTTCCTTTTCTTCTGTACATTACCGGGCCCTCTCTTTTTCAACGGATAAATCGGTCCACCAGGCCCTTTTTCTTTGTCGCCTGGTCTTGTGGGCACTCCATCAGTGGAGCACAAGTAAGTGATCAATGATGGGAAGAATAAGATCTTAGTCCGTTCAAGCACCACCTCCCGGATTTCCTGCATAATGAGCCTCCCCACGTCAACAGGCAACCCTTCTATCACAGTACAAATTACTTTATCCCTCTCAAGGGGCACCTCTGAATCGTGTTTTGAAGGCAGCACCCTGGATGTGACAATATCAAGCCAAGTTTTGGCTTCAGCAGTGAACTCTGCAGAGTCAATCCTTTTCTGCATTGTGTTTAGCCACTTTGGTTGCTCCCCACCGTGAAGGTGGGTCACAAACCATTGTTGCCACAGTTGTTCGTACATCTGTGCCATCTCGTTGTTGTCACCATCCTGCAGATTGTAATAGGCATTGATTCTAGAGGAATTGCACAGGACATCCACACCTCTGACTTTGACAATTGCCCTATGTGTAATGTCTGCCTCTGCAGCATTTGCGTAGAATTCCCGCACAAGGGTATGATTTGCCCTGATTGGTTCATCTGCAAAGCGTATCCAGCCGCTTGTTACCAACCTTCCATAGAACTCGGACATCTTTTCTTCCAAATTTTCTGTTACAAAGCCCCTCTCTTCAATGAAGCTCTTTCCCAGCAGTCTATCATATAGCTTCGAACATTTTGCTGACTGGAAGGTGGTGGTGTCATAGTATTCAATCAAGGGCACTTGGACAGCATTGGATGATGAAGCCATTTTTTAAGTTTAAGTACCTACAAAACAAACACAATGCATATGAACACCTACAATGATGTATAATGAGGCAATTAGGTTAAGGAAATTGGGCACCCAAGTTTTGAGCAGCTCTGTGCGAGCATTCTGTTTGTGCACTGTCATTTTTTCTTCAGCGCGATCGCGTGACAAAGAGGTGCGATCACGCCATTTCGATGCATTCCTTCAGCGCGATCGCGCAGGGAACTAGCGCGATCGCGCCATTTTTATGATTTCATTCACCGCGATCGCGGTTCAGCATGATGCGTTTGCGCCAATTTTACTCCATTATTCAGCGCGTTCGCGTCTTGTATGGGCTCGATCGCGCTGAATCGTTTCAGATTCAGCGAAACATTTTCACAAACAGGTTATGGGCATCATTTTTGGGGCTTCAATTCAATGATTCTAAGCACGTATTTTGCCCCATTTTTTTTCTTATATCAGCACCCAACTCTCAACTCACATCACTCAACAACAAACAACAATTTATATAACAAGAAATTCAACAATTTCATCACATTTTCATGCTTAAATAAGTGGAAGAAAAAATATATATATTATTTTTTAACTCACAATTTCTAACCTGGAAAGATGATAAAAACAACCCTAGGAACAAGACAATGGAGGAATCACATACCTTGTGGTTGCAAGTTGAAGAATTTTCCAAAAAAAATTAAAATTGGGTGTGAGAGAGAATTAGGGAAATGGGAGGAATATGGGAGGAAAATGGGGGATTTTAACCCCCAGGTCTGTTTAGTAACTGAAAAACGCGCCTATGCGCGATCGCGTGGCGATGTGGCGCGTTCGCGCAGAGTAAGTTACTCTTTTTTTAAAAAAAAAAAATTAACGCGATCGCGTCTCTTTGTTGCGCGATCGCGTAGAGGTAAATTCGGCCCTGTTTTTCCAGATTCAGAAAATAAGCAGAAATCAGCAGCTACTGATTTGTGGTTGTTCTGAAAACCCAACCTGCTCAAAACAATTCCAAAAATTTTGAAATTTTGCAGATTAGTCACAAATCATAAACTAAACAATTCAAAAAAAAAAATCAAATTTCAAAAACGATTTAAAAATTTTAAAACGATGGGTTGCCTCCCACCAAGCGCTTAAGTTAACGTCGCAGCACGACGGTTACCAACTTTACCGCTTTTCTCGCCATTTGGAGCTTATGAATTGGGCACCTAACTTGGAATCAAGTTTGTGACCACGAGCAGCGGGGGGTGGTAAATATCTTATCACGCCAAGTAAAATATTGTTCATTCTACACTTCTTGGCTTTCAAGTGAGGAATGTCATTTTGCCTTGTTGAATTTTCAAATTGCAAAATATAAGGCTCTTGAACTTTTTGAACTATGACATCCTCTTTTTCCCCCGGATTGGGGTCAACACCAACCATATTGTTCAGAACAATGATTGACTCCCATTCATTTTTTTCTTTGGCATTCCCAATAAACTCATCTTCATGATTTACCCTTTCATCTTGAGCATTGGGTAGTTCATAATGATTTGCCCGTGGAGGATTTTCTTCTTCTTTCATCAAACCAAGTTGGAGACTAGTTTCCAAATATTCTTCCAAGGCTTTTTGATTTTCATTACCCTCACCTAGCAGGCACTCCATCATGAGTTTGAACTCACCAATTTGGCCATGCTCACAATAAAAGTCATTACTAAGCAAGTTTTCATGGAAAGATGCCTTTTTTTTTTAAAATAAAAATAAAACACAGAAAACAACTACACAAATATTTACGGGTTCGGTTCAAAGCAAGTTAGCTTATTTCCTAGATTAGCCAAAATACACCAATTGTTCCCCGACAACGGCGCCAAAACATGTCATCATATCATCATATCATGATATATATATATATATATATATATATATACCGTACCCGACCCTTGATACACTCAAATTACACCTATTAATGGTATAACGCGAACATTGTCAAATATAGTAACCCAACAAGGTTGGGGTCGAATCCCACAGAGAACAATATGTAGGCGATTTAAGCAGATTAGGAATTATCACTAACAATAGCTATGTCCGAACGCATCAATGGTGGTTTTTGATAAGGTTTTGATAAAATATGGAAATATAAATTCTAATGTAGAAAGCAAGTAAATTGATCAATGGCAACAAGAATGGAATAAAGGAAACTACTTCTCAAGTAACGATCCAATCTATTTCACGAATTATAAATAATAGCAAGTTTATGTTATTTAGCCTCGGATAATGACTCTAAATTAACTTCTTCCGAAGATTAACTAGACTACCCAATTGAAGATCCCTCAAGCAATTAGGAGCATTAAGAACACCCGAATATGGCTACAAGTGGTATTGCCTATTCCTAGGTCAACTTCCATTAGATGAGGGTTAACGCCCCAAATTTATGTTAATTATTCTATCCCAACCCCGTTCTTCCTCTTCCGAGTTTCAAACAAAGTAAATGGGCGAGTTCAAAGGTTAGCTATTCCATTGAAAACATTCATGAACAAGAATAATTAAAATAGCAAAAACTTACTTGATTAAGAACAATGCAAATGAATAAATAAGCACAACAAGAGTATCAATCTTAATTGTCACCAAGAGATTTCCATCAACAAGGATTAAAAAGAAGAGAGAACATTTTTGTAGGAACCCTAGCCTCCAACTTGTGAAAGCTGCCAAAGATGATCTTAAGAAAACCCTAGTTTTCTTTTTATAGGAACTGGAATGGAAGAAATCGTCAAAACCCAAGTTCTGGTCGAACTGGGCAGAATTTCCTTCTACGCGAACGCGCCAAGTCACTGCGCGATCGCGTGCAATTTACTTATTTTCTTCAGCGCGGTCGCGTGACAACATAGCGCGAACGCGTAAAGTCACGATCTTCCTTCAGCGCGGTCGCGTTTCATTCCTACGCGAACGCGTTAACTTAATAACGCGCGTGTCCTTCCTGCGCGAACGCGCAGAGCAATATTTCGCCAAAATTTCCAGAATGTCCAGTTTTCTTCCAGTGATCAACTTTTTCTACTCTTTTTCGCTTGTTTTTCACACTTAGGCTCTAGGGACCTCATATTACCTGAAACATGACAAAAACTACATAAAATAACATAGACTTGCTTAAAAACAAGTAAAACTTATAGCCGAAAAGCGTCGATTGTGGCATAAAATCACGCCACATCAGCCCTCTAGTGAGGGACTTGGTGAACAATGCAGTGAAACTGTGCACGATAACATACCCGGCCCGAGACTCGGTGAAAGATATATTGAGGCATGCACGAGCAGAGTAGTGAGAAACCATATGCAATTCAAAACATTATCAAAGACTCAATGGAATAATCAAAACGAACTATCATGTGAAAATCAGGACAATAGTCATATCAAATACCTTTCAAATGTCATAGTGGATTACATCAAAATAGGACTTCCTGGAATCATGTATACGTAACAAGATATAACAAAATAGATTCTGGAAATCAAGAACATTAGCCATCCTAGTGTCTCTAAGAATAGGAGCTTTTGTTGGAATCATATATATATTGTCTATTCGTTTCATAGGGATCATGCCAAAAGAAAGAAGTGTTAAATTTACATACCTTTAGTGCTTATTCACCACACAATACGTATACGCTGCCCAAATAACTCAACCTATATTAAGACGTCAAGAGCTACGGTTAAACTACGGGGAGATTCAAAACATACTCTAACGTTAGTAGTTCCTTTCTAGTTAATTAGATGACGTTTCCCTTGTTTTCAAACCAACCACATAAAAACCAAACCAACATTAATAATCACACGTTCAAGTGCTAATCCGAGACTACTCAAGACAATATTCGAAAGCGTTCCGGACAGCCCACACAATATTCCAAACAGCCCACATTCAAAATGTTTGAATACAATTCACATACGGCTACTACTTATTCAAGTTATCTTTAATGATCCATAGTATTAACGTTTTCTTCGAAACAACTTACAACAGCCCAACCAACATAAACACAATGTATAATCTTAACTATCATTAATTTTCCAAGCTCAACAAGATCAACAACAACGTGCCAAAACAGCCCCTAACTATCACACAAAAGATGCTCGGAATTTTTGCAAACGCTTACAAACATACCAAGCAAACCACATACAATTCTTACACATTATTTCATATCTTCTTTTCATATAATTTCAGTGAGATATGACCAGCAGTCACACGACAACTACATCATCAATTCATACGCAAATAAGCTACATTATTATCACTATAATCCTTACAACAGCCCACAAACAAATTTAACTCCAACTCTAACCATATAATACCTTCATTCTCATCATAAAATTCATGACAACACAATCAAAATACCTAGTAAAATCAGTTCACCACCTCCTACCCAAAGTAGTCCCTACACGGCCTCAATTTACAATTTCAACAAGAATCACAATCGACACAACTTCACCTTCAAGTTTCTAATTCTTTTCATTCTTTTACTATGTAATCTATGATAGAAACAACCATAATTACTAAATAAAATCAGTTTACCATTTCACATAAAAGCAGTCCCTACGGCTTCAACAACATTCCATCATTAACTTACAAAATTTTACACATGCAATTCATGTTCACCAAGTTACAACCATGCTTCAACATCAACACACATAATTCCATGGCTACAATCATGCTCCAACATCAACACACAAAATTTCATGGATTCAATTTATATTTGCACATTTACAACACGTCCAAATCCTTACTATAAACGTGTAAAAAGAGGATCAATTCTTACCTTAACAATCTAACTTCTCAACTTGGCTAGAATTTGTGAATTGAAATAATAATTGTTCTTGTTGCTCCAATGGTTAGTTCACGTCATTGATGACCTTCCAAATGATTGAAAAGCCTTGAATTTTTTTTTTTTAATCAACTTGGAGAGCCCAAGTTCTGGCCATGAGCTCATAAGAGCATACATGGCATGTTTATGGTTTCTCCTTCAATTGAAACATAATGGTGAATGTGTAGAACACTTTAGGGATTTAATGGTAAAAAAAATAGAAGGGATGGCCGTGCTTGGTGGTGGAGCTGCCATGGCTGGCCGTGGCTCTCTCTCCTCTTCACTTGGTGAAAATGAGAGCCTCTCTCTCTAAGTTCACTTTGTGGAGTTGGGAAATGAGTTGTGGCTGAAACTTGGTCAACAAAGTAGACCATTTTGCTGCCCAAGATGGTCTTACACGTTCCCCCACTAAAGCATGGGCCAAATCAGATTTGGCCATATGGCAGTGGGGCCCACTCAGCCCACTAATAGCTTAATTAATCTTAATTAATCCCAAATCCCCACTTAATAATCCAATCATGGTTAATTAATCCCTAATCTCTATTAATATTTTTTTACACTAAGTAAAATTTATAAACAATTTATGTTCTAATAAAAATTGAACAAAAAAAATTAAGGATTTCTATTCCGTCCGGGAAGGGTTCCATCATTAATTCGCGTCGACTCTTTTGCGAATAACTCGACGAATAAAATACGGGGTATAACAGATATGATGCGTTGTTTTCTGATATTGTTGCTACTGGAGAAAGAACACGTGCAGCGAATCAAGAACAAATGTCTAGCATTGGAGTAGATGTTGATGAAGAAGGAACAAATAATATTGGTGGCTTTGAGAAAGAACACTTTATCAATCCTAGTGATTAAGGGAATGATGAAAGTGATGATATACAGAATGTGGATTCTATTATGTTTCCTAAGCCGTCACTTAAAAGACGAGGTTCAATTGATGATATTGGCACTAGCACTCGAGTAAAAAAAATAAGGCAAAATCTGGTGCGGCATCAATGAGAGAGGATATACACTCTCTAGTGGATTTTATGTCTAGTAAAAGCACTGCTACATCCCCTTCGGTAGATGATCCCGTCATCGATAAGTGTATGAATATGTTGGCAAATTTTTCTGATATTCCTGCTGGGAGTGGAAAGTACAACTATGTTTGCAATATGTTTCTTAAGAAGGATGTACGTCAACTGTTTCTTAAGATGGAAACTGATGAAGCTCGAAAATCTTGGTTGGAGTATAACTATCAGTTACACCTTGAGAAAATGGGTTGATTGCGTTGCTATGGTTAAATGTTTTTATTGTTTAATGTTCAAACATTATGGTTGTGCGTCTAAACTTTACTTATTGCTTCTTGTTTAGACATTGCGGTTGTATCCCTAAATCTTATGGTTGTACGTGTAAACTTTATGTATTGTTAATGTTGTGTTGACGTTGTGGTTGTATCCTTAGACCTTATGGTTATTGTTGTTGTGTTGGCTTTAATGAATGTGCGAACTTTATGTATTGTTGTGGTTGTTTTTCTTTGATGGAATAGTAATTTGAGATTTACAATGTGATTTTCCGAAGATAGATATGAGTGTATTGAAACAATGGAGTTTCTAAAAAATCTTGAAATTGGGTTCTTGGAAAAACTTTCATTCTTTACTAATTTGAGTCATTTCCATTTTCAGTTAAATGGAGAGTTGGGATATTAGCAATGTGGTATCTCCTCATTTAAGTGATTTGTTAGAGGACGAAGATCAAGAACTAGAAGAGATTCGGAGAGAGCAAGATGAGAAGGAGCGGATGGCTTTATGTCATATAACAAGTAAATACATTTTGATGTATTGTGAAAAATACCTATGCAAAGAACCTTTTCCTACATCAATGCGCTCTGGAAATGAGTTTATTCAAGAGATATTACGAGGAAATGAGACTCGTTGTTATGAAAATTTCCGAATGAAGAAGGCGGTGTTCATTGATCTATCCAATGACCTAACTAATAAATATGGGCTTAAACCCACTCGTGGAATGTCTATACATGAAATGTTAGGCATACTCTTGATTACTTGTGCACATGGAGTTGGAAATCGAATGATACAAGATATCTTTCAACATTCTGGAGAGACAATTCATAGACACTTTCATAGTGTTTTAAAGGCCGTTTGTAAGCTTGCAAGAGATATCATTCAACCACATCCAAATTATAATGATGGTTGCGATGCTCACAAGCCATGTAAACAAAGATATCTCCCTTTCTTTAAAGTAAGTAACCCGTTTATGATAATTTGTTATTCTGCATTGTATCTTTACTACCCTTATATAACAAAAGCTTTATGATAGTTTCTTGCCCCTTAGAATTCAACGAGAAAAAAATGGATCCCAAGTTTCTTATTTTACATTCACTTCTTGTAGGATTGTTTTGAGCAATTGATGGCACACATGTTAAAGCTAGATTACCGCAAGGTCAAGAGATACCATATATTGGACGTAAAGGTTATCCGACTCAGAATATTCTCGCCGTTGTTGATTTTAATATGTGTTTTACATTTGCATGGGTTAGGTGGGAAGGAGCAGCTCACGATAGTCGTATATTTGCTGAGGCCCTTCGTAGAGAAGAGCTCAACTTTCCACATCCACGCGGAAACAAATATTATCTAGTTGATGCAGGATATTCACACATGAAAGGATACATGGCTCCATACAAAGGAAATAATGTAAGATATCACCTAGCTGAATTTCGTCGCGGTGCAACTCGACAATTGCGAGAGCCAAGAGGACGCATTGAGAAATTTAAGTATTTACATTCTTCTTGTAGAAATGTAGTAGAGCGCACATTTGGCGTTTGGAAAGCAAGATGGTCTATTTTGAATGACATGCCATACTATCACATTGACACACAAAGGGACATCGTACTTGCTACTATAGCCATTCACAATTATATTAGAAAGAAATGCAATGTGGATGATGCATTCCAAACAGCCGAGAATGAGTGCTATATTCCATCGGTTGATTCTAATGATATTGGCACAACTTCAAGAGCTAACAATGTAGATGTCGAAGATGTAGGAGAACAAAATGATGTCTATTGGATGGGGTTTCGTGATATGATTGCTAGTGACATTTCTACTGCTTGATGCTTGTATTATATGAATATTTTCCACTTCTTGTATTTATAGTGGAGTGCTTTCGGTTGTATTAGCACTTTTATTTTGTGTCAAATTCTCCATCTTTGAAATATGAATTGTATTACCCTTTTTTAAGTCATGTTGATCCTAACTTATTAAAAACATTGTGCTCTTTATAGCAGTCCTAGGCAAAAAATGTCCATTTGCTTCCGATTTTTTCATAAATGCCAATAATAGATCATCATTAGAATTAGAAGTTTTTGTTCTACTTGCACGTTCATCTAGTGCTTCAGTTATGTAATTGTTCAAAATGTGGAGGCTCTTCTTTAGACTTTTTTCTGATCCAATGGACAAAAATCTCATAAATTTCCACATGAAGTTAGGGTAGAACAATCTTTTGAAAACTGATTTTAGAGTTGTATCCATTGCAAGTGCAATTGAATTATCATCATGAAGTTCAATGGTGAGAATATTCAAACTTTTCCCTAGAGCAAGTCCAAAAATGTTATCAGTGTCAAAACGTATCATTAAATCTTGTAAGTCTAGTAAAATGTTCTGTTTTGAAGCCTTGTCTAAGATTGGTAATAAACCATTCTTGATTGCTGGATTTAGCCAACGATATAGTGCATGACCAAGCTTCCATTTTGATAATTCAGAACCACTATTTTCCTTTGCAAAATTCACTCTTCACCGTTAACATATGATATATCTGTTGGAGGAAGAAGAATGGTTTAATTAATATTCTCATAATTAATACACAACTCTTTCTTGAAACAACAAATCAATATAAATACATTTCCAATAATGAAATAAATGAAGAAGATATTACTCCCTCCATTCCAAAACAAGTGTCTCTTTTAGCTCATGCACCCCCCTTAAGTAACATGTATTTATAAAAAATTAACTTAAATAAAAAATTTATAGTGGAAGTGATTTTAAAATATAAATTACTTTTGATTTGAATCAACTTTAGAGTTTAAAAATATTTTAAATCAACTTATTTATGGTGTTAACAGCTTTAAGGGTATTTCAGTCATTTTGACAGAAAATAAGTGCTTAACAGCACTTATTTACCAAACACATCAACAACTTATTTTCAGCATAAGCACTTTTATTCAAACACTCAACTGCTTATTTATAAAAATAACTTTCAGCACTTAAAAGTTCTAAAAGCACTTTATACATAAAAATCACTTTTTTAAGCCCATCCAAACGGGCTCTAATTTGGCCCACAGTAATGAGCAGCCCATTCCCCTTTAACTTAATATCAAGTAGATTTTCAAACCCTTTTCACTCACCTAGCAGCCACCCCACCTCTTTCCTCTTATGAGCAAAAAATAATTCCTTCACTCCTAAATCAAAATCTGTAGCTCCATTTTGGTGAAACTCTTTAAAATTTTCCTCTCTCATCTCTGTCACAAAAATTTGGTCAAACGAAAAAAGCCAAAAAAACATCTGGAGAAAATCTGCATTTTCAAAGATTTGATTATCTATTCAAACGACCATTTTTGTTCTTCAAACCCCGCCCTAAAAATGAGAGTTAAAACCCTAGTTCCTCACCTATAAATACTCCTCTTAATACCCCAACCAAAACGAAGTTTTGAAAACCATAAAAAAAATCTCAACTCTTCTTTATCTACTTTAGTTTATTTACAAGTTTTAGTTCTCATTTTGTTGGTGGAGTAGTGGTGGATCTAATACCTCAAAGCCTCAGTTCATTGCTCCTGTGGAAGGTAATATTTTTCCTAGCCTGTTACTTTATTCTCTTTCCTCTTTGTTAAATCTGAAGATGAACATTCTATGTCATGTGTAGGAGTCTTGTTGTTTCTGTATAAACGAAATAATTTTTTATTTTTCTATATTCTGCTTTTGTTTAAAAATGCTAATATCTGAACCTTTGTGTCACGACCCGACTAGGGGGCCGCGACGAGCACTCGGTGCTAGCCCATCCGGGCACTCCTTTAACTTACACTTACGCTTATACTTAGGTGAGCCACGCAATTAGACATACATCTCCATTCATTCGTCAAACTAGTCCCATTGGACGACATTACCATTTTACCATAATTGGCATTTATGCCACATCAATGTACATGGGCCAACGTGGCCGACAAAATGACATACAAAACATAGGCCGACAAGGCCAGACATATCTAACATATATATACACGTGACTACGAGCCTCTAAGAGAGTATGACATATCACATAAGCGGGACAGGACCCCGCTATGCCCATAATTATATACACAAAAGAATAAGTACCCAAAAGCTATGGCTCCGGAAGAAATAGAGCTCTGCTATGTAATATCTGAGTAAGCAGCTATGGATCAAGTCTGTCTCCCTGTGCACCTGCGGGCATGACGCAGCGTCCACAAACAAAAGGACGTTAGTACGAAGAATGTACTGAGTATGTAAAGCATGATCAATATCAATATGAAAGCATAATAGACAACATATGAAGTAGCATAGAAGGGGAAGACAATAATATCATCGTCATAGCACTTACTTGCCTTTCATAGGAACTTTCCATTTCTCATACGTATTTGTATACATACATCATCATCATTCGTATTCTATAATAGTACTCGTACCATACTTGTGCTCGTATTCGTATACATGTCCTTATTCGCATTCATATACATAGTCTTATCACATTCATATTCATATTATATACATAGTTGTTTCATATACATAGCATTTACATAACATACCCGACCTCGTAGAATCGGTGTTTCATACATACTTGGCCAACCAAGGCTCAAGGTTACTCATACCTGGCCCTACCAAGGCTTCAGGGTTATTTGTACCATCTGCAGAGGTGTGCGCGCGTTTCGTAATCGTATACATACTTTATACATATTCATATACATATATTCTACCCGGCGTTATAAGCTCGGGATTTCATTATAGCCCTTCATAGGCACATATAAGTATACTAGCCCGTAGGCACCTTTAACATCATTATTATTATCATTATTATCCTCATTACTATCATCATCATTATCGTTACGTCTATATCATAGGCTTACTCGCAACATGAGGTGCGTAGTACAATCGTAGTACATATCAAGGATCGTGAGCTTATGAGCTCGGAATATCAATCATTTGACGACAACGTACTCATATAGAGGAATTAGGAATTTGGCCAAGAACCATGCCTTATGAAAGAAGGGTTAGCCTTACATACCTTTCTGTCGCACTATTCTACACTTGCACGCTCCCTTCCAATGATAGCGTTTCTACCTTCATTAATATCATAACAATGACCATTAGTCATTCACATTATCCACATTCCTTAATTTACTCCTAGTTCACCCATGTTCATGGTTATAACCTTCGACCTCGTCCATTCACATACAATATCTATTCCATGATCTTAACGTTGTTTATAACACATTCATATTACAACTCAACCACAATCATAATTCAATTCAAACTATTTCTCAAAATGTCACTATTCATCATTCATAACCCATTTTATCATATTTTCTACAATCCATGTACTTCAACTCTTCAATACCTTAAACATCATATAAATATCATGAATCTTACCTTAGATGTTGTAGGAACAAGCTTTAGTTGATAATACTCCACCTTGAGCAAAACCCTAGTTTATCTCCATTTCGATTTCTTGACTTTGGATGATCTTTGATGGTTTCCTTACTCTTGATTCACTTAATTTTATGTTGTTGATCCTCAAATATCCTTGAAAACTTGCATAATAAATGTAGAGAGAGGTTTTAGAGAGAAGGTGTGTAATGTGGAAATGAAATAAAATAAGTCTTGGTCCCCTTATTTAATGAATTGAAAATCTGTGTTGGAGTGTACAGTGGTCGTAAACTGAGTTTACGACCCGTCCTCCAATTTACGGACCGTCCATCGCGGTCGTCTTTAACCTTTTCAAAGACTAGAAACTTGGACTGCAACCATGGTGATTTACGACCATGGTTTACAGGCCGTAAATCACTTTACGGTCCGTAAACCAAGTCGTATTTTACCATTTCCTCGACTGGCAGGACGTTGAAGTTTTGCATGGCAGTTTACGACCTTCCAGTTTACGGACCATATACCATTTTACGGTCCGTATTTGCACTTTACGACCACTGGCCAGTTTCAAACCTGCAACTTTTCACATTTCTTAGACTTCTCATTCTAATCACCCACATCCATGCACATGCATTGCTCACCCCATCTTGTCTTATCTTAGCCAACTTTCTCGTCTTACGTTGGATTCCTTTGAAATCTCGCCTAAGGTCATCAAACGTCATTTCTTGCTCATGGACATCATACACTCATACTCATCCCTAGTTCATTCACTTGCGTTCCAACGGGAAATTTTTCCGAGGTGTAACACTTTGCGTTACTTTAGAACCATTTCATTCTCTGATTTGGTTGAGGTGACCCCTAAAGTATTTTTCAGATTGTGACCTTATTTCCTTTTCACTTATTGGAAATCTGCGGATAATTTCAAAATAAAAAGAGGTTTGATGACAAAGTGAAATCCTATCCTAGTTTAATTTCAATATTCCAGTATTAAGCTTTATGATTTTCTTCCGTTAAAATCTGTTTTAAGTTTCCATAAATAGTAAAGAACCATGTCATGTAGGTTTCAAAGTCAAACTTGTCACATTTGTGGTAGTAATTTCATCTAAGTTTATCTATTAATAAGGAGGTGAGTCGGATTTGGTGTAATCTTTTTTAGTAAAGTAGAGACTGTGTAATCCATGTGTTCTGTAAACCAGAGTTTGATAGAACTTATTTTCTTTTCCTTTCCCTAAATTAAACTACATGTTTTAAAGATAAATTAGTTTGGAGAAATTATAGTTTGGCAGTTAATGAATCATGTCTTGATGGAAAAATCATGTTAGAGCCTGTTTGGATGGGCTTAAAAAAAGCAGCTTATAAGCTGCTTTAGATAAGCTAAGCCAAACAGACCCAATTATTTTTTTGGGCTTATTTTAAGCACAAAATGACTTTAAGCTGACCAGCCAAACACTCAAAAAAGCTGAAAACAGCTTATAAGCAACTTATAAGACAATTCAAACATGCTCTTAACTTCATTCTAGTTTCATATATCTGGTACGTGTTAATCTGAGATCCTTTTTTTTTTTTAATGAATGCTTTGGTGCCTTTGGCTGACTAAACATTTGGTATTCTATGATTATTGAAGTGACACAATTTTGATGTTTTTCATTGACTGCATTGTTCTTCTTTCTCTCTATATATATACATGTTAAAGAATTAATATTGTTTCTAACCTCCCACTTTTCTTCTTTTCTTTGTTTTACATGTGCATAAATGGGAGCATGTTCGAGTCTCAATGCGAGACTCTTTTCGAGCATGGACATAGAGACACTCTTTCCTAATTATTATTCCCTTTTGCCCTGGCTATGTACAAAATACCAAAATAGCGGAAATAGTCCCCCCATTCCCCTACTCCTGTGTGATGCTTGGGAAGAATCAGTGTCGATTGTGTGCTTTAATATTAAATCACCTTTTGCTACCTAACGTCTAGGATTTATATTTAACTAATAGTTAAAATCGGTAATTGAATCTTATAAACCTGCTTATTTGATAAACCAAGTTTTTAGTCCACAAAAATTACTTATTTCATGCGTCAAAATTTAAGTTCAAATGACTTCTCAAAAAAAATCATCAAATCACATTGTTACAAGTTTGACCAGAATTCATTTTATCATTTTTCTCAATTTCTTTAAAGTTAAGTCACTTTTTATTTACCCATGCGGCTAAATATTTTTATAAGTTTGAAGCTTTCTATAAGTTTACTATGTGTATTTTCTTTGGATGGCACAAATTTCATTCTTATGCTTATTTAATTTAACTAATAGATATTCTACTTTGTACATTAATGTTATACTCATGCATTCATTCAAATTTCGTAAAATTTTAATAAATATACGTAGTACAATATTTTCAAAATATTCATATTTAGCCTTATTTTAACTAATCTTAAGTCCGGTCGGTTAACCGTTTTAATACGAATCTTAAAGGGTGCTTAACACCTTATCTAGAATCTTAGGTTTAGTAGACTTTAAATGTAATTAAGTAATTGATAGGTGTCCTAATTCACCTCTAAATTAATTAGGTGGCGACTCCTTAAGTTAGTTAATTAATTTAGGAATCACCAATATGTTGTACTCTAATTTAACCCGGTTAAAATGGGGTATAACACCATATATGCGGACATCCATAAAAACACGCTACGAACTCACTCGTGGCTTTGGAATTCCCATCAGAGGTCTCGTTGAACGAGTCAACCCCCGATACCTCAAAACTATTTTCCAACCCAAGCCCCAAAATGCACCCGAGTGCATTGGAAACCGAACCGAATATACACACAAGTTCTAAACGACCATCCGGACCTCTCGGAATCGACGGATTTTCGATAAAGGTCCGTGTACACAAAAGTCAACTTTAAGTCAATCATTTTTCCCTTTAAACCCAAATTTCCACAAACATATCCAAAGACCTCGAGAAGCGTGTCAACGGTCTCCTCGGGTCAAATGTGAGCTAACAAAGCTCGAGAAGGGTCAAAAGCATCGAAAAAGGAATAACGACCAAATGGGTCGTTACAAAATAAAATCATGAAAATCTAAATTTTTTAGGACAAAAAAATAATCGATTTTCCTGATTTAAAAAAAAAACATTTTTCCAGATATTTTAATTTAAAAAATCCAGTTTTCTAGCCATTTTTCCTGATTCATAAAAAAAAAACCATTTTCCAGTTTTTTGTTAAAAAAAATCAATTTTCCAGTAACAAAATGCCATGTGTAATTAATTTTTTTTTTTTAAATTAGTGTTGACCGTTAGTCAAAGGTTATAAATGAGCCAAAAAGTTGAATTGAGAGTTATTTTTAGCAAAATATAAGAATGAAGGGTAGTGTTAGACCTTTTTTAATAGTTCAGGGGCATTTTTGCCCTTTTTCGTTAATTTTTTAATAAAATATTTGGGAGTTGACTAAAAGTGCACCACTTATGCAAACATAATGGACCATTAATGCTCCATGTAAAAGAACATGTACGATTTTAGGTCCAAACCCAAAGATAATGTACTATTTTGGTCCTTTTCTCACAAGATTTCTAGTGGTTCAATTTGAATTGGGCAATTTGTAGGATTGCCCTTCGCTGGGGGTGGTCTTTAATTTTTGCCGCTCAAAATAGTGGTCTTTAACTTTTGTCTCATTCTGTCTGCAAATCCTTTAAGGCAATGCAAATCTGCCTTAAGGCAAAATTTGCATGGGCATAATTCTGCCTTGCGTTTTTTTTTTTACTAAGTTGGGGTAGGGGTGGCAAAAACTAGCTCAAACCCATTTGACCCGCCCAAGCTTTAATGGGTTTGGGCTAGAGTGATTTTGAAGATGGGCTGATTTGGGCTAGCCCAAGTTGACCCATCACAAATCATCAGCCCAAACTGGCCCACAACTGAGCCCAAACTAACCCATCAATTGTCCTTCATGCATATATATAAAAGCTACAAAACATGATTAACTTCTTTTTTAATTATTATTTAAATTTATTTTTGTAATTATTTTTATTTTTAATTTTTTAGAAAAAATATTTTTGGATCTGCTCCGTGTGAATTAGTGTTGGATCGTAAGCACTTCGAGACTGACCTCTAAGAATTATTGAATGACAAGCCTTTCCTATACCCTGTAAAATTATGAACTTCACTCCATACTCTACCCAGGCAAGACAATATTTTAGGTTCACCTCATCTATGGTGTTAGCCTTATAAGACTAGATAGCATACAATACCCATTTAATTTCAGTACCGGGATACGTATGAAAAAATGTTCATCACTGTAGCTCTAACTTATGTTTATTAAGCTAGTTTGGAACTATCATTTTGTTTGTGTCTGATCAAATTTAAAATTACAATAGTAGCAACAAATACTTATTCTCTTCACACAGTAACTAAACTAGTACTGTAGTGCTAATTAATTGCCTTGAGTTTGCAGTCATGTCTCCCGAAGTAAATGATGCTTTATTATTAATAGTTGCTCTCTTAAATGGCAAATCCCGAATACCGTACCGAAATTCACCAAACCGAACTTCTTCGATTTAGTATTTGGTATCTACTTCAATTACCGACTACCGAATTACCAAACTCAAATTTTGAAAACACCGAACCGAATACCGAACGCCCACCCCTACTTATGAGGAAATATTTACAGTGAATATTTTTATAATTTTGAGTAAAAACATACGTTTGAGTTTTTTTTTTTTTATATCCAAAAAGTATTTAAAGTTGTTTTTTTCAAAACACCGTTTATTTAGAAAAGAATGAGCGAGAGAATATTTACAATAAAAGAATATCAATATTTTTAGTTTCTCAAAATGTTGAAAACGTGGGTTAAGTTGGGCGGGTTGGGTCATGACCCTTCATTTAGCCCATCTTAGCCCAAACAAACTTTGGGCAGGATTGAGTTTTGACCCATCTATAGGTTCAGCCCATCTTGACCTGCCCAACTATAGCCCAAACGACCCATTTGCCACCCCTAAGCTGGGGTTCGAACCCACAACCTCGGGGTATTAGGCGAAGGGCAAACTTAAAGACCACCAATTTGAAGGGCAAAAATTAAAGACCACCCCAAATGAATTGGATAGTACTTCCTCCGTTCACTTTTACTTGTCCACTGGGACTTTGCACACCCTTAAGAAAAATAACTAATGAAGTCCATAATTTATCATGATATTCATATTAATTAATGTATAGTTTTAATGGACTTGAAAAATGATTTGAAAGAAGTAATTAATACTAGGGGTAAAACAGGAAAAAAGAAATTATCTTCTCTTGATATGCTAAAAGTGACAAGTAAAAATAAAAATATGTTTTTAGAATACCGGACAAGTCTGTGGACTTGCATCATTAATCCTTGTCTCAAATTATTTGTCGTGGTCATTAGAAATTGTTGTCTCAAATTATTTATCGTTTTCAAAGTGCAAAGGCATAATTAATTATTTTTTCTCAATTTTACCCTTAGTAGAATTTTGTCACTAATGGAATATGACACGTGAATAGAATAAACATTTAATGGAGAGATATTATAACTTAGACATAAATAAAGGTAAAGTAGGTCAAATACCCCAACTAATTAATACTCTTTCTTAAAAGGCATGTAAATAAAAAAAAAAGGCGACAGATAATTTGAGGCGAATGAAGTACAATTTACACACAAAAATGAGTGATAGTTTTTGTTTGAGAAAATCGTCAAATGCCCCCTCAACGTTTAGTCGGATTAATTATGACGCACTCAACCTTTACGGATGACCTATTACCCCCTGACTATTTTTTAAATGGAATTATTATCCCCCTGAAACGCTACCACCAGATCTGTATTTGAGTGGTGAAATACACGCGCCTTACACGTGTATTTTACCAGTTAATTTTTTTTTTCATCTTCTTTTTGTTTCTTTTTCCTAATCCATCTTCTTCCACCATCCACCACACAAAAAATCACCATTAAAAGACTTGGCCAAGAAATTAACATTTCTATTTATCTTGAGCATTAAACAACCTTTGATTTTTTATTTCCCTTTATCTTCACCAATGATCTCTTTCGACTATTCCAACTTCTTCGATCTTTCAATTTTGCCATGCTCTATAGTCCAAAAAATCAATTCGAAGGGAAAATTGAAAGATCGAAGTTGAGCATAGCAAAATTGGGTTTTGAATTAATTTGTAGTGGAATGAAAATTGGGTTTCAATTCAATTTTGAAATTTGCGTTTTCAAATTAGGTTTTGAAAGATCAAAGATCGAAGTTCATTTTTTGGACTATAGAGCATGGCCAATGCTCAAAAATCACCTCTTCTTTCAGTTTTTCTTGATTTGGGTTTTGAATTAGTTTGTAATGGAATGAAATTACTATTTGGGTTTCTTGATATTTCATTTTCTCATCTTGTTTTTTTCTAAAAAATGATTTGTGATTAATGTAAATTAGTTTGCAAGTTGTGAAACTCGAAGGGGAACGAAAGACCCAAAAAAAAAAATCGCCAGAAATTGCATACTTCCGGTGAGGGGAAGTGTGTGTAACAAAAAAGAAGAAAGGGATAAAAGATAAAGGAAAATAATAAGAAATATTTTTATTTGCTTCTCACATCTCTTTAAAATGAGAGAGTGAACTACACTCTTTGTGCCACCTCACTATCTAGGGTGAAATTAATTCACTTTAAAATTGTCCAGAGGGATAATAAGTCGTTCGTAAAGATTGAGTGCGTCATAATTAAACCGGTCAAACGTTGAGGGGGCATTTCACGATTTATAAGTTGGTCGTAACTTGCATATTACTCAAAAGTCGATGCGTTTTCTTCTAGTTTTGACAATTCTTTGATTAGAAGCTTGTTTTTCTCCTAGTTATTGTAATGATTGTTATATTTAACTGTCAATTGAAATCATCATTCAAACGATAGTCACATGTGTTTCAAGAACTAATCTCGTGCAATTATTCTAGTTTCTACGTCAATCAATTCTTGTCGCCTGAAAACGTCACCTAAATAAGGAAATAGAATTTGAAATTATGGATTTTAGATTTTAGATTTTAAGTTGTTTGGTTGGTGGGATAGAGATAACTATCGTGGGATAAAATGTGAATTTATTTTATCTCGCGCTGGGTCTTAGTATTACTCGGCTCCCTCCATCTACTTTACTTGTAGACTATATTAAAAATAGATGTACACTTTTACTTGTCTAGTCTGAAAAACCAAGAGATAATTTATCATTTTATATCTATTTGACCCTTGTTATTAAGTACTATAATTATTTTTAGTTCATTTTCTAATATATACTTAATAATTATGGTGATAACTAAAATTAATATTTTAATTATTATCACTTCTTAAGGGGCGAGTAATTAGTCCCAGGAACCATTTTGTACTAAAACTAGACGGCCTATGTCCGTGCGCACACTTTAGATTATAGTGCATTTATGTGTATGTAGTTGTTTTTGAATATTGATAATATATATATAAAGTATATATTATGTTCAAAACACGATTAATATAGCATTCTAGTTTGTGCTCCGTATCTAAAATTTTATTATATTAATGTTTGCTATGAACACAAAATCGGCAAATTTATTAATATTTTTTAAAAGAGAAGACTTGTTTAAAAGGAAACTATTTTTTTCTCTTTGAGATAAAACAATAGCAATATTTAAGCATCAGTTGATACTTTCAATTTTAATTCGATTAATTTAAAGGTGTAAAATACTTATTATTTTTTTATCAAATTTTGATTTGGACAATTCTTATTCTAATTCAAATTATTAAATTAATTTTACATGTTTAAAACGAAACAAAGTAGAAATTGGTTTAGCTTATTTTACTTGTCATGTTGTCTTTTGCATGGTTTTTTAAGAAAACGTCGATTAGAATTATAATTTGACTAATTTACCTTATTCATTATTTGATCTGCATTTGATATATTTTTTTACGACATTAATTTTTTTTCACATTTATTAGAGTAAGAATAAAAATAAAAAAGTAATTAAATTCTATCTTATTTTAAAATATAAATATTTTAAGTATATTTATTTTAGTAAACATAACAAATAAATGACATGGCGGAATAGCAAATACAACAATTTAATATCTAGATTAGATCTCAGGCTAATATAAAAAAGAAAGAAAACTGTATGGTTTGACTACTTAACCTTTTGAAGAAAAGCAATTTCATTGATTGACACGCACGTGGTAATGAATTCATCATTATTGACTTAATGAGATACATTGAAAATTACATGAATATTGTTTGATTTTTTACTAGGGGGTGCACTTTTTTTTTTTGGACATTATTAATTTGCACTATTTTTATGCATATATATATATATACTATGTTCAAAACACGATTAATATAACATTGTAGTTTGTACTCCGTATCTAAAACTTTATTATATTAGTGTTTACTATGAATACAAAGTCTGCACTTTTTTTTTGACATTATTTTTTTTTAATATGGGGTTCACTTTTTTTTATATTACTTGATTTTGTTAATATGGGGTCCACTTTTTTTTACCGTGAGTTTGGAGATGGTGGGATCCACTTTTTTTTTTTATATTGCTTGATGTCGTTTAGTATGGGGTCCACCCTTTATGGGGTGCACTTTTTTTTTTTTGGACATTATTAGTTTGTACTATTTTTATGCATATAATATATATACATATACTATGTTCAAAACACGATTACTATAACATTGTAGTTTGTGCTCCGTATCTAAAACTTTATTATATTAGTGTTTGCTACGAATATAAAGTCTGCACTTTTTTTTTAACATTATATTTTTTTTAATATGGGGTTCACTTTTTTTTTATTGATATTGCTTGATTTTGATAATATGGGGTCCACTTTTTTTTTTCCATGAGTTTGGAGATGGTGAGTTTCATTTTTTTTCTTCCTTTTTTTTTTATTGCTCGGTGTTATTTAGTATGGGGCCCACCCCCCCTCCCTTTTTTTTAAGGGACAACGGACGATGAACCATGGGTCTAAACCCATGCTTTATATAGTTTATTTTTATTTTTATTTTTTATATTGCTCGGTGTTGTTTAGTATGGGGCCCACCCTTTTGGACATTATTAGTTTGCACTATTTTTATGCATATAATATATATATATATACTATGTTCAAAACACGATTAATATAACATTATAGTTCGTGCTCCGTATCTAAAACTTTATTATATTAGTGTTTGCTATGAATACAAAGTCTGCACTTTTTTTTTTTTACATTGTTTGTTTTTTTAATATGGGATTCACTTTTTTTTTTATATATTGCTTGATTTTGTCAATATGGGATACTATGTTCAAAACACGATTAATATAACATCGTAGTTTGTGCTCCGTATCTAAAACTTTATTATATTAGTGTTTGCTACGAATACAAAGTCTGCACTCTTTTTTTTGACATTGTTTGTTTTTTTAATATGGGATTCACTTTTTTTTTTTTTATATTGCTTGATTTTGTTAATATGGAGTCCACTTTTTTTTCCCCCGTGAGTTTGGAGATGGTGGGTTCCACTTTATTTACTTTCTTTTTTTAAAATATTGGTTGGTGTTTTTTTTTATTTTTTAATATTGGTTGGTGTTTAATATGGGGATCACACTTTTTTTTTAAATGCTTAATTGGTTGGTGTTTTTTTGAAATTTTTAATATTGGTTGGTGTTTAATATGGGACCACACCTTTTTTTTTAAAGTATTTTAAGTATGTTGCTGTACAATAATTTCATTTGCTCCCACTAATGGGTTGATACGCATGTGGCAATAAATCCATCATTATTGATTTAATTGTTTGATTTTCTAAGCACTTTTGTATTTTAAGTATGTTGCTGTACAATAATTCCATTTGCTCCCTCTAATGGGTTGATACGCATGTGCCAATGAATCCATCAGGCTATATGGGCCCACAATTTTTTTTTTCAAAAATTGGAAAACGGATATATATATATAAGTATTTTAAGTATGTTGTTGTACAATAATTTCATTTGCTCCCACTAATGAGTTGATACGCATGTGGCAATAAATCCATCATTATTGATTTAATTGTTTGATTTTCTAAGCATTTTTGTATTTTAAGTATGTTGCTGTACAATAATTTCATTTGTTCCCTCTAATTGGTTGATACGCATGTGGCAATGAATCCATCATTATTGATTTAATTGTTTGATTTTCTAGGCACTTTTTTTTTTTAACATTGTTTATTTTTTTAATATGAGATTCACTTTTTTTTTAATATTGCTTGATTTTGTTAATATGGGATCCACTTTTTTTTTCCCGTGAGTTTGGATGTGGTGGGTTCCACTTTTTTTATTTTTATTTTTTTATTACTGGTTGGTGTTTAATATGGGGCCCACAATTTTTTTTAAATATTAGTAGTTGTGTAAAATATGTGGGCTCACATTTTTTTTTTGGGCCACAAACGGACGACGAAAAAGTGCCCAAACCCACCTTTCTATATAGTAGTAATGGTGAGGTTAGTTATCCCATATAGAAAGTGGAATAGATAATTCCATGAGATATCTTTGTCTATCTCATCTTGGTAAGCAAATCACAATACTTTTAAGTTAGTGTGTTCTAAATTAATAATTCATACATATTCGATCGACTGCCCCCCGGTCCCCCACAAAAAAAAAAAAAAAAAAAAAAAAACTCACCTACGGAACAAAACATATTTTATTTTTAGCTCGAACAATATATATTTGAAACGTTCTTTACAATAAATATGTTAAGTACATTTGTACTTAGTGTCAAAAAAGGAAAAAACTTGTAAAATATTCTAGATCCACACCTAATTAACCTCACCAAACACTCACTTAACGTTTGGCTCCTTGGCCGTGAAAAATTATTAAATGGTATGTTGAACAGAATGTAATTAAATTATAACACTACTATTCGGTAAGGGAGAGAGAACAATAAAATGAGCACAAGTGCTATTTTAGAAAACATTCTTCTTCCAATCATCCAAGAGTTTTAGATTCAGGTTAGAAGAATCTTACTTGAACTAAAAGCTTTTACTTAGAGCCTGTTTGGAAAGCCACCTGGTAATTAGAATTGGTGTAATTACTATCCTAGTAATTACACAGCCTAGTAATTATACAGTATTGTAGTTACAACGACCTGTTTGTTTGTCACAATGTAATTACAGTGTAATTACAAGCGTGTTGTTTGGTTGCACAAGTGTAATTACACAGTTAGTTTAATTTAAAAATAAAATTTAATTATAAAAAATTTAAAATTAATATTTAAAAAATATGTGCCCTTATAAATAATATTAAGTTAGTTATTTAATAATACATTGTTTCTTGAAAATATGTTAATTAATAATCATATATTTGTAACTAATATTGTAAAAAATAATTGATATATAATTTCAAATTAATAATATTTTAATTTAATTGATTATAAAAATTAAAAGCATACCTTTTTTGTGAGAACATCATGGGATTGGATATTTGACAAAAAAAATTTTTTTATAAATATAGTGCCATAACACTATTCAAATGTTTGACAATAATTCTATCAACTGTAAGTGAAAAATACACAACATGCAATGTGAAATAACAAGTCAATAGTAATAAAGCAAATATTTTTAAAATCGAAAATATAACCTAAATTCAAAATCCGAAAGAATATTTTTAACATAATACTCTTATGACAAATTCTAACGTTACATAAATAAATTTCAACATAACATAAGTAAATACTCCTATAATTCAAAAGAAACGAAAAATATAAGTCAATAACCTCATTCACAACGAAATTCTACTTTAATAACTTCACTTTTTATATGTCAAGTTTGCTAATGACTCATTCTTTTTAATATTAAGAGATGTAGTTTCAAAAATTAGAATATTAACATGGTTATGCTAAATGAATAAAATAAAAAACTAAAAAAATACGAGTAATTACATGGAACCACCAGAAGTAAAGGTTGGAATGAGAAGGAAGGAAATGAAACATAAATTCTATAAAAAGAAAAATATATTTTAAAAAATAGAAATAATTAAAAAGTAAAAATAAAAAAGAAATAAAAATAAATTAAAAATAAAAGAAATGAAAATAAAATAAAAATAAATTAAATAATAGAAATAAAAATAAATTAAAAAAGAAAAGAAATTAAAATAAAATTAAAAACAAATAAACTAAAAAGTAACTCTGTAATTACAGGGTGTAATTACACCCAATTCTCAGCCCCCCCTTGAGAATTGGAGAGTGTAATTACACCCTCTCAATTACACTCAATTCTCACCTAACTGTGTAATTACCTGATCAAACAAACAGACCAAACTGTGTAATTACACCCAATTCCAATTACCTGGGTGGCTTTCCAAACAGGCCCTTAGGAGAGTTGAACCTTGATATGGATAGTAATGGGGCGGCCCGGGTGGAGGGTGGGTTTTGTCTCAAACCGCAAAATTTCAATCTCCCCGCGTAGCATTTTCACCCGCATTTACTCGCCTCGCTAATTTTTCCTCTTATTTTCACAAAAGTTGCATTCGGATTAGGGGTGTCAAATTTAGCCCAAAAGGTGATGGCCCGCCCAACCCGCCCAAAATTTTATGGGTTGAGCTCAAGATAATTTCATATTGGGCTGATTTTAGCCCAACCCAACATAGCCCATTTTAAAGTGATCTTCATCTTAGCCCAATACTAGCTCAATTCTAGTCCATTTTTAAGATTTACTTAAATTTGGGTTTATTGCTTGAGATTTACTTTTTTTTTTTTATGTATACACTTTTCTTGTATCATGTATGTTACAAGTTTGTGGTATGTTTAATATGAAGGGAAAGATTTTCACGAAAATATGTTTAATATGATGGGAAATATTTTTCACGAAAAATATTTTTCTCGAAAATATTTACCACGAAAAATGTTTTTCTCAAAACTATTTTTCACGAAAAATCCGCGAAAATAATTTTCAAGAAAAATATTTTTAGCATATTTTTCGCTAAAAATATTTTTCTAAAAAATAGACCCTTCAAAAAAACTGGGTAAAGTTGGGCGGGTCATGACCCAGCCCATTTTTAGCCCAATTCAGCCCAAGTAACTTTTGGGTCAATGTTAGCCCAACTCATTTATTACCTCAGCCCATTTTGATTGGGTCAATTTCAGCCCAACCCGCCCATTTGACACCCCTAATTCGGATTATAAATTTTTAATATTATTTTGGTTCTTCCAAACCATAGTATAATGATGAGCTCATTCTTTCCTTTTTTAAAAAAATTATTTTTTATTACATAGAGGGTAGAGAAAGGAAAAATGGGGAGGAAATTATAATGTGGGATTCGAACCCTCACCAACAAGGTGAAAGTTCAGGTAGCCAACCAACTGAGCTACTAGATCCCTACTTTTAAAAAAAAAATTGTTTTTATTACATAGGGGGTAGGGGAAGGAAAAATGGGGAAGGGGATTACAACGTGGGGATTCAAACCCTCACTAATAAAGTGAAAGTACATGTAGCCAATCGACTGAGCTACTAAATCCCCACGAGGTCATTCCTTCTTGAATGTTAGACAAACTACAATAAGATATCATCGGGCTAATGACGAATTTTTTAGTTTTAAATATATTAAGAATTAGAAAATTCAAAAATTGACGAAACGATGCAGAAAAATATTATGACCTCAGTAACATAAACAGCCACATGCCACGTGTCAGCTTTGGCGGTGGTGCCTGAATCATCAAACCGCGTTGAAATGTACCATTTGCACTTGCTGCCCAATCATTTTCACTTCTCCGTTAAAAAAGGGAAAGAATCATTTCTTAATTTTGACAAATTCCAACATATTCTAGTTATATAATTCGAGTGTTTTTTTCTTACAATTTTTTTCTACTGGTCATCAACTAACTTTTGATTGAAGTGTAATAATAGTACCCTTTTTTCCCACCCGTTACACATATTGGAGCTCGATTATATCCGAATGCGTATCGGATAAGACTCATTTCTGAGGAAAACACTCTCTACTAAAGATTTTTTCATACTCAAAACTCGAACTTGAAACCTCTGATTAGGGAGAGGCAACCCCATCCACTGCACCACATCCTTTGTTGGTTTAATAACAGTACTTACTAGTTATTATCCGTATTTTTGTTGGAGGATCAATAGAGAACAAAAAAGTCCCAACCAGAAGACACATAATAATTAAATAAACGATATGCAATAGAAGCGATCAAGTTTAGTATGTGAAAGTTCAAGGCACACCATGAAAGATAATTAACGAGTATATTTTCGTCGCAAATTTGGTGTGGTACCTGCACTTCAATAAATTCTAAAATCTCTAAATTTCCTTGTACTAAATTAAAACGAATAGAGCAAAGGACTTTACAAGAGAGTCATGATGAAGAGCCAGACGACGAAGAAATATGAGTAGTACTAATGATTTTAAGGTGAGATAGGGGTGAGCATGGTACAATATTTGAAATTTGGGTACGATAATTTCGATTTTTAGTTTTTAAAAATACTATACCATTACCCTACCTGTATACGGTAAAAACCGGGTATGAGGCAAACCGGTGGAACGAGGAACCGGAGGAAGGAATGAGGATGTGCCGGATACTATTCGCCCTTGACCGGGGTAATGCTGGGGCCGGAGCTGAGCAAGGGCACCGACAGGTCTGCCTTCAACGTCGTTGAAACGGCCAAGCCCGGTGACCCGAGCATTCATGGCCGTTGGTCCGAGTAGCCGTTGGTCCGTGTGGCCGTTGCATGCGGGCCACGCGCCAGTAGCGTCCTGTCATGGTCAACTACCTACCATGCGTGTGTCAGACGGCGCCGTCAGTCTAATCCCATCAAATCCGTGCAGAGCTGTCCTTGATACTATTATTTTATTAGTTCCCATTGTATGAGACCTAGGGAAATGGCACTATAAATAGGGCACATCCCCTTCCTTTGTAAGGGTTGGCTCCATTACTTACCAAGAACATTCATAATAAAAGAGTTCATATATACAATCTCCCTCTCAATATCTGATTCGGCCAGGGCCGTTTGTTTCCATTTATATTGTGTTTATTCCATCAAATATTAAAGAGATTATCATTGTTAGCTGTTTTCTTACTACATATTCACACACTTACTTTACACTATCAAATATACATCAAGATCCCAGCGCATATCCTATACCCGCGTACAAATTCAATTGGTTTCCCAAATTCGGGGTAAACAGTTTGACGCCCACCGTGGGGCCAGGATAATAGTGGTCTTTGGCCTTGATTTCTATCATATTCGTCAAATTAAAAAACGTCCCTGCCCGTCTCTGCGAAAACGGACTAAATGGCTGACATCGAGCAATCCGGTCATGTCAATAACACCGAGATTGTGGCGGAAAACGAAGGAAGCGGACTACGGGCATTGCCAAACTCCGCTGACCCGAACCCCGTCGATTCAAGGGAGGGACTCAACCGGCAAAATACCGTGGATCAAGAGAATGCCACCCTACCGGCCACTGATCCTCTCAATACTCACAATTCCGTTACATTGTCCCGGGATCGGGGCCGGAGAAAGCCGGACGAACCAAACGACAGTGTTAACTTACGTTTAATTTTTGAAATGTTGCAGGAACAAAGAGCGGCAATCGCCGAGCAAGGAATAGCAATTGCCCAACTGCATAGCTGAAAGGGTGAAGCAGGGCCGGAAAAGGCAAAGGGTACTGCCGAAACCGGAAGAAACGAGGCACGAATGGTTGAGAGCGACGGCTCCGGAGCCGGCTCCTCTACCGAGGTCCTGAAGATGCTCGAAACTTTCGCGAAACGGGTAGATTCGACCGAAAAGAGGGTCGAGACATACAATTCTCGGATGGACCAGATACCGGGGGCTCCACCTTTGTTGAAGGGGCCGAATTCGAAAAAGTACATCCAAAGGCCTTTTCCACCGAGTGCAGCCCCGAAACCGATCCCGAAGAGGTTCAAAATGCCCGATATACAGAAGTATGACGGCACAACGGACCCGCACGAGCACGTGACCTCATATACTTGTTCCATAAAGGGCAATGATATGGAGGAAGATGAGATCAAGTCGGTGTTGCTGAAGAAATTTGGGGAAACTCTGTCGAAGGGAGCGTTGACGTGGTATGACCACCTACCCTAGCACTCGATCACTTCTTTCGAAATGCTCGCCGATACCTTCGTAAAGGCACATGCCGGTGCCATAAAGGTACAGGCCCGCAAGGCCGATATCTTCCGAATAACCCAAAGGGACGATGAGCTACTGCGGGAGTTCGTCAACCGGTTCTAGAGGGAGCGGATGGAGCTCTCCCCGGTGTCAGAAGAATGGGCTGTACAAGCTTTCACAAGGGGGATCAACATGCTAAATTCAGCTGCTTCGGCCAAATTGAAGGAAATTTGCTAGAATACGAGGCTGTGACATGGGCCGATGTCCACAATCGGTATGAGTCGAAGATTCGGGTGGAGGATGATCAGTTCGAGCTCTCTTCGGTAAGGTTGAAAGTGAATAGAAGTTTCGAGAAACCGAGGAAGGGTTATGAAGCGAAGTCCGAATCGTCAAAAGAAAGGTTTCGGCCATACTCCCACTCGGAGAGACCAAATTTCAGGTCGGAAAAGTCGAGGGAGAGCCCGAGCCACTTCTCAGGTCAAGGTAGCAAGCGGGTCGAGCGCCCGTCAAACAGCTGGGGACTCTCGTTCAGGAGTGATGCCGGAAGTTCTGCCAGCAATAAAGGTCCCTTGAAGATTTCGGAGTACAACTTCAACGTCAGCACTTCGGACCTTGTCTCGGCCATCGGCCGCGTCCCGGATGTGAGATGGACGAAACCACTAAGGTCAGACCCGGGACAACGGGATCCGAACATAGTGTGTGAATACCACGGAACCCATGGTCACAGAACCTAAGGTTGCCGCCAGTTGAGAGAAGAGGTAGCCCGGTTATTAAAAAACGGCCATATCCGGGATCTATTGAGCGAGCGAGCCAAAAATCACTACAAGGAAACGGAAGCTCATCGAAGGGTCGAACCGGTCGAACACCAGCATACAATCAACATGATAGTTGGGGGTATTGACGTCCCTCGGGGTCCGGTAATGAAACGGACCAAGGTCTCCATTGTTCGTGAAAAATGCATCCAAGACCATTCAACATGGGGCTCTATTTCCTTCAATGACGAAGACGCGGAAGGCATCATTCAACCGCACAATGATGCACTGGTAATTTCTATACTCATCTTTAAAACTAAGGTTAAACGTATTTTGATTGACCCAGGTAGCTCGGCCAACATCATCCGATGGAGAGTGGTCGAACAGTTTGGGCTGCTCGACCGGATCGTATCGGTGGCTCGGGTACTCAGTGGGTTCAATATGGCTAGTGAAACTACGAAGGGAGAGATCTCGTTGCCCGTGAACGTGGATGGAACCATTCAGCAAACGGTGTTCTATGTGATCAAAGGGGACATGAAATATAATGCGTTATTGGGCAGACCTTGGATACATAGCATGAGGGCAGCTCCCTCAACACTGCATCAGTTGCTGAAATTCCCCACCCCGGAGGGGGGTGAAAACCATCCGAGGTAAGCAGCCCGCAGCAAAGGAAATGTTCGCAGTAGAGGAGGCAGCGCCCCGGCCCAAGGAGCCGGCTCAGGGGAAGAAGGGTGTAACCAGAGGGTCGGTGCCCCAATAACAACCAAAGTATACCGGGCCAGATCCAGTGCATGAAGAAGATGACTTCGGGATACCCAGATCCTTTGTCATGCCGGATGACTCGGACACGACCTAATCAACCGTAGAGGAGCTGCAGCAGATCATCCTGTTCGAGTTCTTACCGGACAGAAAGGTATACCTAGGCATGGGTCTTACCCCGGAGCTCAGGCGCAAATTAATTGAGTTTCTTTGGGCTAACGCCGATTGCTTTGCATGGTCGTATATAGATATGACAGGTATATCACCAGAAATAACATCACACAAACTCAGCTTGGACGGGAAGTTTTCCCCGGTGAAGCAAAAAAGAAGGCCCATGGCGGAACCAAAACACGCCTTCGTGAAAGACGAGGTAACAAAGCTTTTAAAAATAGGTTTCATCCGGGAAGTGAAATACCCGGATTGGCTTGCTAACGTGGTAGTGGTACCCGGAGTATGAGGCTATGATTGCAGGTTTGGAATTGTCTCGAAGCATGAGAGCCGAAGTAATCGAGGCAAAGTACGACTCGCTGTTGGTCGCAAACCAGGTGAACGGCGTGTTCGAGGTAAAGGACGAACGGATGCAGAGGTACCTCGAAAAAACCCAAGTGGTACTTCATCAATTTAAAGAATGGACCATGCAGCACATACCGAGGGAGCAGAACAGCGAAACCGATGCATTAGCAAATTTGGGATCCTCGGTCGAGGGGGAGGAAATCAACCTCGGGGCAACGGTGCACTTATCAAACACGACCATAGAAACCGGGCACGCCGAAATATACACAATGGGCTTAACCTGGGATTGGCGCAATAAGTATATCGACTACTTGCGTAATGGTAAGCTCCCAAATGACCCGAAGAAGTCACGATCACTACGGACCAAGGCTTCCCGTTTTTGCTTGGTGGACGGCCAACTGTATCGACGCTCTTTCCTCGGTCCTCTGGCTAAGTGTTTGGGCCCCGGTGAAACGAAATACGTGATGAGAGAGGTACACGAGGGAACCTGCGGAAACCACTCCGGTGCAGAAGCTCTGGTTCGAAAAATTATCAGGCCGGTTATTACTGGAACCGGATGTACGAGGACGCGAAAAGTTTTGTCCGAAAATGTGACGGGTGTCAGAAGCATGCTCCAATGATTCACCAGCCTGGGGAGTTGCTGCATTCGGTGATCTCACCTTGGCCTTTCATGAAGTAGGGAATGGACATTGTGAGCCCGTTACCTTGGGCACCAGGTAAGGCCCGTTTCATTTTGTTTATGACTGACTACTTTTCTAAGTGGGTTGAAGCGCAGGCCTTCGAAAAGATAAGAGAGAAGGAAGTCATCGACTTCATATGGGATCATATCATCTGCCGTTTCGGCATCCCCTCCGAGATAACTTGTGATAATTGTCACGACCCAACCCCGTAGGCCGCGACTAGTGCCCGACATGGACACTCGTACATACTTACTAACCAAATTTCACATTCATTTACATATTATGAACCTCGCGCATACAAAATCATATACATACCATTTAAGTCGTTCCTTATATTGTAACACATAAATCGATCAAGTTAACGTAGTGTAGGGAAAATCCAGACACAACCTGAATAAACATCGCTGAACAAACACGACCCATGACCCACATATATGTCTACAGACCTCTAATACAGACAACAGAATCATGTGACGGGGCAGGGCCCCGCTGTACCCAAAATAGTCATAAACACAAAGATATGTACATCAGAAAGATCTGTACCAAAAGTATGGGCTCCGGATCAGAGGAGCACTTCAAACAGCAGATTGTGTACCCTAGGCTGGCGGATTACCTCGATAAGCGTCTGTACCTGCGGGCATGAAACGCAGCCCCCCGAAGAAAGGGGGTCAGTACGGAATATGTACTGAGTATGTAAGGCATGGATTACAGAAGACAGAAACATAACCGGAACAACGGCACAAAAAGTAAATGTATTATCCAGATTATCAAAGCGTTATTTCCAAATCACAAATCATGTATGCAGATGTCAGATGTCAGAAAAATGCAGACTCAGAATGTCAGAATGATTGCTTCTCAAACACAGATCATATAAGCCGAAGCCATATGTCAGAAGAAGTGCGGACCCAGAATGTCAGAATGCTTGTCTTCCAGACACAGATCATGTATACCGATATCATAGGTCAGAAGAAGTACAGAATGCTAAAGAGCTTACTTTTCAAACACAAATCGTGCACATCAGAATCATATATCGTATATGTGCATATAACAGATCCCGGCCCTTTCGTGAGGGACGCGGTGGACAGAATTATCAATGCATGTCAGAATCATATATCATATATGCAGATAACAGATCCCGGCCCTTTAGTAAGGGACGCGGTGAACAAAATCGTCATGTGCCAGAATCATATATCAGAGGAAATACAGAAGGTAAGTAGCTTATCCAGAATATCAGAATGCTTACTTTTAAATCACAAACGATGCATATTAAAGTCATGCGTAGGGCACAGGAACATGGTCGCCACTCCTGTCTCTAGCGCCATAACACATCATACTCCAGAAGGTTTCATATCTCCGAACGTCTCCGTCACATAACACATCATAGCATATACACGGTACCCGGGGACATATCACACACCGGGGAACCGGAAACATCATACTTCGTAACATATACACGGTACTCGGGGACCGGACACACATACACAGTACCCCGGGACCGGACACATCATACTTCAGAATTCATATATGGAACCCGGCCCTCAAACAAGGGACTCAGCGAACCATCCGCACGATACATACCGGTCCGGGACCCGGTGAAAGAGATCATGACGCATGCACGAGCAGAGTAGTGAGAAACTAAATGCACATATATCTAGACTCGATAAATACGAACACTTGCCAATGTTTGAAGATCACAAACACGTTCCGAGTCAATCGGAGTTAGTATATGAAAGTTACAGACATTTTTACCACAAGGCTTTACAAACATTTCAAATCAAATCTGAGATCTCTTACGAAAGTTAGGGATATCAAAACTTACAGAACTCTTTAGAAACAAAATTATTTATGCTTATGTCGTTATTCATTCATATAATAAACTCAACTATACCGAGCATATACATATCGAGAGTAACTAGGAATCATAGACAGACTCGGAAACGTATTAAGTAGAGCTTCGGAAGTCATAGATACGTATCAAAACCATGTGTCGATGGATAAGTATATTTACCGACACCCGAAGGCTCAGAAACGAGTTTCGAGTCAATCCGATTTAACATGAGAAAGTTACGAGCGTTTGAAGTACAGGGCCTTCTAAAACATTTCATAAGACATTTTTGGAAATTCAAGTAACAACCATATTAGGTAACTTCCAATTATCATTATGAATCAAACCAAACAGAGATTTTAGTACCATATGTGCGTATCGAAATATTTGTCAAAGACTTAAGTCATATCGATCTTCTTTCGAACAACATTCGGAAATGTACCAACTAGAATCTTCGAACATTATATATGTACGTACCAACCATATGGAAACAACTTATGGAAATCAAAGACATCGGCCATCCTAGCGGCTCTAAGAGTAGGAATGTCTTGCAATCATACATATACGTCATTGTTCGTTCCAAAAGATCATGCCAAAAGAAAGAAGGGTAAGCCCTACATACCTTGCCCGCTCCCTACGCAAATTCGAATCTAAGTCTTTGACTTCGCAAAATCTACAACAATATTCATACATACCAAACATTAGCCATCAACACTTAGAGTCAATTTCTAAACCAACATTTAATCTACAGAAATTTCGGCAACATTTCCCTTGTAAATTCGCCATCCCCGAGAATTCAACTCGGCCAAATTCATCAACAACCACACCAACAATACCAACAACCATAATAATAGTCATCAAGAGTCAATTTAAACGCATTCTAACATTAATAACTTTCTTCTCTACATAGCGTATCATATTCGATTCAACTACGTCTTTTCAAGCCAATATCGCCACTTACATATTCATTTACTAGCTCAAGATTATTCAAACATAATTCAAGAACATTTCAAACAATCTACACAATATTCCGACAATCCCACCAAAATCATACCTCACCCGAAACCTCCAATCTTCGACACAAACATTCACAACACATTTTTATCTTCCAATTTCATCAACAACAACAACAATTTGCACCTTAACAACTCCATTCCCATAATTACATAAAACTATAATAAAATCACATAATTTCCTACAACAACTTACAACTAATTTTCATGCCAATCTTGAACCATTATTCTTCCATTTACATCACAAGGCCACAACAACATAATTAACATACTAAATAAATTTAATTCCTCTTCCTTCACTACACCCACACACACGGCCACACACCCACACACCCACAACACACAAATTTCATACTTCACATTCATTTCCATATACTACAATATATATATATATATATATATATATATATATATATATATATATATCTTCCATAACAAAAGAAGATAGATTTTTTTACCTTTTCTTCAAATTCTTCACTTGCTACCAAAGTGATTTTCTTGCCTCGAAAATTATACCACGTTGAAGAGGGTCTTGAGCATAGTAGGAATACTAGAAAATTACAATTTTTGGATCAAAGTTGGAAGCCCTCAATTTTTTTCTTTCTCTTTTTTTTCTTTCTCCTCTCTTGTTTTCTTGGTTGTTCTTGAAACTTCTTGCAAATGAAGACTTGTGACCCTTTTTATTATTTATTAGTCTTGAATTTAATGGGCACATGGGCTTGGCCCATTTTTTCCCTCCATGGCCGGCCACCCATATGAATTGGGCCTTTTTTTTTTTCCAAGCCCACTTACTTGTGGCTATTTTTTGTAATTCATGAAACCATTTTATTCAAATTTCCGATTTTGCCCTTAGCCTTCCTCCATATTTTCGCATCAATATTTTTCATGAACAACATATATATTAAGTAAGACCAAGATGTTGCCTTGTCTCTTATTAGTCACGCTTATTTCATTTTATCCGAATGTGCAAAATTACGGGATATAACAATAATGGTCCTCAGTTCGTGGGTGGCAAGGTCAACAATTTCCTCGAGGGATTGAAGATCAAGAAAATCGTGTCAGCCCCGTATCACCCATGTGCAAACGGACAGGCAGAATCCACGAACAAAATGATAATCCAAAATCTGAGGAAAAGACTTGAAGCGTCGAAGCACCATTGGAGGGAGATATTGCCGGAGGTGTTGTGGGCTTACAGAACCACATCCAAATCGATCACGGGGAAACCCCGTTCTCATTGGTTTACGGAGCCGAAGCCCTTATCCCCGTGGAAGTTGGCGAACCGACCCTCCGTTTCAGGTATACCACCGAGGAATCAAACGAGGAGGCCATGGCCGTGAAGCTCGACCTCGCAGATGAACTACGCAAAAGCGCGTCGGTCCGCATAGCGGCCCAAAAACAGAGGATGGAAAGATACTATAACCGAAGAGCCAACTTTCGGCATTTCTAAGTTGGGGATTTAGTACTTCGAAAAGTTACCTTGCACACCAAGAACCCCAACGAGGGAAAGCTGGGTCCGAACTGGGAAGGCCCGTACAAGGTAACCGGTATAACAGGCAAAGGATCGTACCAATTGGAGTCCATGGACGGCCAGCGTCTGCGTAATAACTGGAACGTGGCCCACCTAAAGAGATACTACTGCTAAGGTATGGTCTTCCCATATTCTCTTATTAGCTTTTCTCTTTTGCAGGAAGTCGAGAGCAGGACAAAATTAGAATCTAGACCTGAAAACACGTGTTGCACTCTTTTCCTTAGTACGGTTTTGTCCCAAAATGGGTTTTTCGACAAGGTTTTTAATGAGGCAACAAGTACAACGTGTTACTTAACAAATATGAAGGGCAAGTATCCGGATACCCGGTGTCGCATCCTCCGTTTGGGTACATAATAGCGCTCACCCGACCTCGGAGCTCGGATAAGTGCTAGGGGAGTACTATATCCACACCGAAGATGACCCCGATTAAAGCAAACGGAGAAGCTCAACATTTGCTACGGTAAAACTAAGGCCCGGCCACCGGCCACAAAATTCGATGTAAGGACCAAACGATCATAATGAATCGTGCCTCATTTTTCATTTGCTACAGCAAAACTAAGGCCCGGCCACCGGCCATAGCCTTCGATTTAAGGACCAAACGATCATAACGAATCGTGTCCCATTTTACATTTTCTACGGCTAAGGAAGAGTTAAAATTCTCATATGTACAAACATTTTGCAAACACAAAGTTATCAAAAGTTGGGATAACAGCTTTCTGTTAAATATACTTTGCCCGGTTGATAACCACTGCATTTCGATACTGCCTCATTCGTATACCCTACGCCGGGTACCGCGATCGAAATTCGACAAAGGCAACGAGAACACAATGATCCAAGCCAAAATTTGATACGCCACCGGCCCCAAAATGTCAGATAAGACCTACGGGCACGATGAATTAACGACTACGAGTCGACTTGTCCTAGAACGGACCAACAATTATAGCAAAAACAATGGCGAGCATTCAAAACGAAGAAACAAGAAAAAGACATTCTTTATATATACAAAGGATGCTCTTTACATCAAAAAAACCAAAATCCTACAAAGGCAAAAAATAAAAACAAAAGACGAAGCACAAGCCCTATGCTATTCCACATGACTGGAAGAAGATGAGCGCTCGGACTCGGTCCGCTCGGAGTCGTCTGACTCGGACCCGAGAGCACGATTGGCTTCCTCTTCCATCCTCTTGGCCTCAAGTATCAGGGCCGGAAGATCCGAGAGGCCGTGCTCGGCTTGCTCGAGGGTGATCCGCCGATATTTCCACTTCTCATACTCGACAACAATAGCAGTGTGAGCCTCGGCCGCCTCAACACTTCTCCAGGTCTCTTCCAAGTCGGCCTCAGCCTTGGCCAGTATTGCTTCAAGATCAGCCCGGTTCTCCTCAAGGACACTTATCCTACCGGTGGCTGCCTCTAGCTCGGCCTTCAGGCCATCACATATCCGAGACCGCTCCTCGGCTTTTTCCTCGAACACCCTCTTGCGCTCGTTGGATAAAGCAGTCTCAGACTCTAGCTGCCGGTTCCTCTCGGCCAAGCCCGTAGCATCAGCCTTCACCGAGTCCAGTTCCCCCCGGAGTTGGGAAACCATGTGTCACACCCCATTTTAACCCGGATGGATTTAGGGAGTATGACGTATTGGTGATTCCTATTTATTTTATTTTTTAAGGAGTCGCCACCTAATTAATTTAACGGTGAATTAGGACACCTAAATGTTAACTAAGACAAAGTTAAAACTAAACCTTAATTAATAGTCTGCTTAACCAGTGTGATTCTAGGTAAGGGCTCTATATTATCCTAAAGGGAAGGGGTTAGGCATCCTTTAGAATCCGTTAACTTACGGTTATCCGACCAAACTTAGGTTAATTAATTAGGCTAAAGATGCAAATATAATGTTTAAAATTAAAGAAAATAGCTTATAATACTGCTAAAGTTTTAAAGAAAAATATAAATTGTTGCTTAAGATAAGATTTAGAGAAAAATATGATAATTTACATAAAAGAAGATTTTAAATGTCATTTCGAATAAAACTTATAAAATTGCTAAAAAGACTTTAAATAATAATGCTTCTTAAAATAATATTTGTATAGAATATATAAATAGAAAAAAAAAAGACGCGGATTTGTATAGTATTTTAATAGACATTTGAAACAAACCAAATAGTGAGCTATTAATGATTCTTTTCTGCGATTTTAAAAGCAATATCAATGTGGTAATGTAGAGATGCTTAGACTCGTTCTTTTGCTTAGAAGGTGATTATGACGAAAAAGGACATAAGTTTTCCTCCTTTCCTTAATTTTATTAATTACCTTTAGCTAAAATGATATATGATTGATTTCAAATTTGAAGGGTTATTTGCGAGAATATGCTTGAGTTTACACTTATGTAATAGTGATATTTTGGAAATCAAAATATTAATTTATGCCATCAATTATTCTAGAAGCAAATATTATAGATTCTATAGATAATTTAATGTGGAGAGAAGAAAATGAAACTTAGGGGATTGATTATTGGTTTTGTTTAAACTAACTACCCATTACTAAAACTAAGCCTACTAATTATTTAAGATTTATCTACACTAGAAAAAAACAAAACAAACAAAGAGTTAGTTTGCATAATACAAATTTATATGCGCAAAAATAAAATAAAAGAGTAATAAGTATCAAATGGGCCAGCCCGTTTGGGACTGCTGGACCCATTTTTTCTGTTGGGCTTCGGCCCAGCAGTTTTCATATTATTGGGCTGCTGCTGATGTTCCTGTGTATTGGGCTTTAGCCCAGAAACTTCATTTTTATTCTCTTGGCTGCGGACAGGGACTAAAGAAGATCTCGTTGGGCTTTTAGCCCAACATCAAACACGGAAGAAGGATGAGTCCTTCGGACTCGTATGCGGTGTTCATGCATAAGATAAAAAAAAGAAAGGAAAAGGATGAGAATATAATCAAACGAATAAGATCAAACACATAAGATATACACTCAAAGCAAATTAATAGATCGTGTATATTCTATGTATATTTGAAGCATACCTCGTGTATATATAGGTATACGATCTCGCTACCTTAATAACATTAAAAGCATTTATAATATACCGAGGCACATAATCTGCCCAACAATGGCAGTGGACCTTACAAGAAAAATTATATAATATGCTAAGGCAAACAACATCAACACAGCAATAACAGGGAGTATTGCGAGGAAACTGCCCAGTATGTTGAGGAAAACAGCATTAGAACATTTACACATACTAAGGCAACACCTGCCCAACACTAGCAGTAACGAAATATATCCAAGTATACCTTGAGTAATCATCAACTAGGATCATAAAGTACTCCTTACCATCATGTGTTTGTATCCTATATGGACCCCAAACATATGCATGCAAACAATCAAAAGCAAACAGGAGAAACAGAAGTATTTTGAGTAAAGGGCAACCTTAATTGTTTAGCAATAGAGCCGACTGAACAATCATGTTCATTCAGTTGCATACATTTCAATTCATTTATTCTTCTAAGCACTTTAAATAAGCATGAATTAATCTCCTATGTTGTAAGGAAGTATTATCAGAAGTATTCACGAATGAGCTACTCATAGTCTTGTTATTAGCATTCAAACTACTAGGAAACACATCCACTAATACCATAACATGTTTATTAGTATTTACTATATCTTTAGATCTTCCATTCTACAAGATATAGAGTCCCTGGTCCTATTTATCAATCCCCATCACCTTCCCATTTGTGAGTTCCTGAAACAGACTAAAGTCAGGATAAAAAATACTACACTAAACAGCTCTTTGTAATCTTTGACAATGATAGGAGATTGTATCTGAATTCTGGGATATATAGGAAATTTTGTATAGTTTTGTCCTTGGAGATAGAAGATTCACCAATATGACTTATAGGAACTTTCCTACTTGTAGGTAGATTAACCCTGGTTTTAGCAAAGTTAACTCTAGTTTTGTTCAACAATTACCCATCATGCACTATGTGATTTGATGCTCCTATGTCTACAATCCAGCTAAGAGCAAGCAATTCAGCAACACCAGTAGTTATAGGAAATGAAAAGAAGAATGCATTATCTAGTTTAAACAAAATAGTTGTCGCAGTTACCTATTTTCTCAAGATCATTACATATACCCAAGTCAAAACAAATAAAACAGATGCAAGATCACAAGGTTGTCAGAATCATCAAGAGGCAACTACTGCAGTTGATCAATAGGATAGGTGGTTTAAGGAATCTTAGATTTTATGACATAACTGGGCATGCTTTATATCATATTGGATTCGACTGCTTCAACCAAATGATAACTAAGCTAGCAGAATAATTCAAAGATTTCAAAGGAGATGTACACAACATGTATCCATAAAATTTGACCAAATAGGATCTCAAGCATACATCATAAGTTTCCCAGAATATTAGATAGATTCACAGGTGCTACAAGCTGCATTTAACAATCTTTCTACTCACACTCTACGACTTGGAGACATCAAACCAATCGCATCTGAAAATATACGCATTGTGTTCTCATAATGGAAGACTTAGTTTAATATCCAGGAAGTCAGGACAGGCTGTTCCATATTTAATGTCTAGCATAATATAGCCATTAACAGGTTGTATTCCAACAGTTCAGTGTGAACTCAAACTAAGGGGAACAACATTTAGCTAAAACATTTTTGTCTGCTTACGTTTGAATCAAAGAAATGCAAGTAGTGAAAAGGGAAAAGGGCAGACACTTTCTTAGGTGAAAAAAGAAAATTGGTTTACTAAACCACTAGGTTGAGATAGTTATTTGAAAAATATTAAGCTTGATTCACTGATGAAAAATTACAAAAAAAAGGAATTAAGATAGGGACTGATGACTTTCAGATACCCTCTCCAAAACTTAAATGATTTTCTTCCTCCTTTCCAAAATAGTGAACAAAAAACTCTATGTCAAGATAATATTGCAAAAAATAATCTTATTACATCATTTCAAAAGCTGAGATCCCATAGTACCATTAGCTAAGAGAGGGACATAAAATTATTCTACTTCCAAGTTTGGATCAGACTGAACAGGAAAGGGACCCCCCTCGATGGTTCACACTTTTATTCAAACATGGATAGCCATAGCAAGAGACAATACAACAGTCAAAGCCACAGCATTACATCTACCACAGTAAGGGACTAACAAAGCCAATAACAGACAATGCTTGAGCAGGTAACATGTAGAATATGGACTAACATATACTTTGCGACCAGATTCAAAATAAACGACATTTAAACTTCACTAACTAATTAATTCTAGCAAGACAACATATAAGTCATGACCAACACAGAGCCAAACCAATATATAATACATGCTTAGCATAGACAGACTAACCCGAAATAACTTCTAAGGCACGTTTAACTAAAACAGGCTAAACTAAATTTGTATATAAAACTAAAACAATCACAGAATTGAACTGAACAGGACTGAACATGCTTAATTCAACCAAAATAACTACAAACGAAAAAAAAAACTAAAATACAACTAAGCAGAAAAATCGCATCAATGGTTTCAAACATTTAAACAAATACTAAAATAACTTAAAGGAGGAAAAATTACCTTCTTCGGGTGCAGCGAAGTGGGTACGGGTCTTCGATTCACACCCGAAACACTTCAAATTCGATGTTGCGAGACTCGGACTCACAACAACCATAGAACAGACGAAAAAAATTGTTTGAATATTTTTTGATTCGATATTTCGTGGTATTGTGACAGCTAAAAGAAGATACGTTTCCGGGGATTTTTCTTGAGGGTTCAAGAACTCGTTTTCTTTCTTATAAGGGCGTTCTTCCCTCCCTTTTCCTGCGATTCTCCCCCCCATTTGTACTGATTTGGAGATGACTATTTATAGGGCGATTTAAGGGTTTGTTGCGAAGAGAGAGAGGAGCGTACAGAGGAAAGGAACGGGGGACAAAGAAGAGTGGGGAACAGAGGAGTGGGGAACAGATGAAAATGGGGGGAAAGAGGAGCAGCGATGGTGGGGTGAGAAGAGAGAGGAAGGAGGGAAAGAGATGGGGGTGGCGGCTTAGGTTTAGGGGTAAAGGGAAGAGGAACGAAAAAAAAATGAAAGGGAAACCCTTTTCCCTTATTTTGAAATAGATGGGTCGTCCGGGTCGGGTCGGGTCGGTGGTGTGGGCTGGATCAATTTTTTGGATTGGGTATTAAATGAATGGGCTGGTCCGAAGTGTTGGTTAATTATTTGGGCTGGGATTTGAAATGTGGATTGGGCATTAAAATGGGTTGGGATGAATTAACAATGGGCTGGTAAATTTAAAAATGTGGACTGATTTTGTGAATTGATCCGAAAATAGTATGAGTTGGTTGGGCTACTACATTTTAAATAAAAGACCTATTTAAATAACTTGTGTTAAAATATTACTCGATATAAGACATGCAATCATTAATGCTCAGATAAAAAATGGCGTTGCAATAGCCGTGCAATAATATTTCGAAAATCCCCAGTAAAATAAATACTATTATTTAATTATGCAAAGATAAATGCGATGCGTGTGCGTAAGCTGGTAAAATGTGCTGAAATGATAAAGATGTGAATAATAATAATAATAATAATAGTAATAATAATAATAATAATAATAATAATAATAATGGCTAGTAACTGTATAGAATAATGAAATGCCGATATTGATAAGAGACTAATAATTATAGTAAAAAAATAAATATATATATTTTAATTTTTCTAAAAATATTAGAAGCGTAAATAGGTATTTCGGAGGAGAGGCGGGACAAAATTGGGTGTCAACAACTTGTCCCTCTTTGTCCGGTAATGATGAAAAGAGTTGTCGGGCAAAGACGTTGACTCAATAGCCTATTTTGTCCCGGCTAAAGGAAACTTGAGAGGATTATGACCGAACACCGGTCTCTGAGTTGCCTACATATCTCGGGCTGCACGAGAATCAGGTCGAGTGTAGTTCTGGAATAATTACGACACCTGAATCTTGCAAAATATTGTCCCAGTGTTGAATTATGATAACACTGGGTATTATGATAGAAACTTGAGAATTCAATTGCTGGAATGCAAAAGAATACTTGTGATTAGAGACGAGTGTTCGAGGTAGATCTTTGACCCGTGTCGGGAAGTCTGATTATCCTTCCCGACAAATTACCCCAGTTCGCTGCCGAAGAAAAAGTTCCACGATTTGATGTGTGATGCCAACTTCGATATTGTTCAAAGCCAACAGTTAAAAACAAATGTTAGCAATAAAGAAATATATGTGTAAATAAGACAGGGTTGCAGAAGTTACACTTGCAACCCCTGTTTTGAAAGTTGAATCCACATTCGGAGGTGGGTGCCTGAACTGAAATATAAAATACCCGCATTCGGAGGTGGGTGCCTGAACTGAAATATAAAATATCCGCATTCGGAGGTGGGCGCCTGAACTGAAATATAAAATACCCGCATTCGGAGGTGGGCGCCTGAACTGAAATATAGAATACCCGCATTCGGAGGTGAGCGCCTGAACCGCATTCGGAGGTGGGCGCCTGAACTGAAATATAAGATACCCGCATTCGGAGGTGGGCGCCTGAACTGAAATATAAGATACCCGCATTCGGAGGTGGGCGCCTGAACTGAAATATAAGATACCCGCATTCGGAGGTGGGCGCCTGAACTGAAATATAAGATACCCGCATTCGGAGGTGGGCGCCTGAACTGAAATATAAAATACCCGCATTCGGAGGTGGGTGCCTGAACTGAAATATAAGATACCCGCATTCGGAGGTGGGTGCCTGAACTGAAATATAAGATACCCGCATTCGGAGGTGGGCGCCTGAACTGAAATATAAGATACCCGCATTCGAAGGTGGGCGCCTGAACTGAAATATAAGATACCCGCATTCGGAGGTGGGCGCCTGAACTGAAATATAAGATACCCGCATTCGGAGGTGGGCGCCTGAACTGAAAATATAAAATACCCGTATTCGGAGGTGGGTGCCTGAACTGAAATATAAAATACCCGCATTCGGAGGTGGGCGCCTGAACTGAAATATAAATCCACGTCCACTTCCACAGTTCAAAAATATAAATCCACGTCCGCATTTCACGGTACAAAAAATGTAAATCCACATCCACTTCCACAGTGCAGAAAAATAAATCCACGTCCACTTCCACAGTGCAAAAAATATAAATCCACGTCCGCATTTCACGGTACAAAAATGTAAATCCACATCCACTTCCACAGTGCAGAAAAATAAATCCACGTCCGCATTTCACGGTACAAAAAATGCAAATCCACATCCACTTCCACAGTGCAGAAAAATAAATCCACGTCCACTTCCACAGTGCAAAAAATATAAATCACGTCCACTTCCACAGTTCAAAAAATATAAATCCACGTCCGCATTTCACGGTACAAAAAATGTAAATCCACATCCACTTCCACAGTGCAGAAAAATAAATCCACGTCCACTTCCACAGTGCAAAAAATATAAATCCACGTCCGCATTTCACGGTACAAAAATGTAAATCCACATCCACTTCCACAGTGCAGAAAAATAAATCCACGTCCGCATTTCATGGTACAAAAAATGCAAATCCACATCCACTTCCACAGTGCAGAAAAATAAATCCACGTCCACTTCCACAGTGCAAAAATATAAATCCACGTTCGCATTTCACGGTACAAAAAAATGTAAATCCACATTCACTTCCACGTCCGTATTATACGGTACCAAAAATAAATTTCACATCCACTTCCACGTCCGTATTATACGGTCCAACAAATAAATCCACATCCACCTCCACGTCCGTATTATACGGTACAAAAAATGAATCCACATCCGCTTTCACAATGCAAAAAGAAATACATCCACATCCACTTTCCTCGGTGCAAGAAAATAAACCCACCTCCACTTTCACAAACTTTAAAAATAAATCCACTTGCACGTCCACAATGTTCATATGAATCCACATTCTTTCCCACGATATAAATCTACTTCTACTTCCACGTCCACATCCACAATGTAAATCCACGTCCACTAAAAAAAATAGTATTGTAGAAAGGTATCCACATTTATATCCACATCTTAATCCGTGTTCCGTTTGTGAGGGAAGTGAAATCCATAATTATCCCCACAATTTAATATACGACGCAAGATTTCAATCTTGTTATCTTATTAAAATACCACATTCTAAAAGAACTTGTTAGCGACTTGAAATAAATAAAAATGTACAAAGTGATGACAAAGTTGAGGAATTCAAACCAATAACAGGTGTCCAATGTCAGTATCCACTTTGAAGAAGGTTAAATCCACGATTATGTGCACTTGATCCATCGAGAAATGCCACGAGCTAAAACAACTGTTAGTGGTGAGAATATGTAAATAGCTGGGTTTCAAAGAATTACGCTCGCAGTCCCTGGTTGGGAAGATAAATTCATGTCCACTGTTGCGATCAAAATTTCATGAAGAGTGGAACAACGTCCATCGTTTAGCGCAGGCTGACTTTACATCCACATTGAAGAATATTTGCCTTTTGAAGAAAGCTAACTCTTTGATCACGTGCATAATTAAAATTTTAAGAAGAGTCAAATATGCACCACATTCATATTAATGAACCTGTCTCATCAAAGAAAAATTGTGAGTTTAAAAGAAAATTGGTTGGCTTGTGCAGGTCGGGGAACTTGGCCTTTGAATTGATCCTTGTTTCGGTCGCGTTCACGTTCTTTGATACCTCATTCCATATTTTTCCTTGCCTGGGGAGTTTCAGTCATAAAAGTGTATTTTGCAAAAATAAGAATAACGAGATTTGGACGATTTCGAAGGGAAATACTTAGTGGCTCTAATAGGTAAAATGATTAGGAAGACTCTATTTTTGAATTTATCCGCATTTTAGAAATATATGGATGGACTTTTATTTAAAATTGTTAAACATTTAAGACCACTTTTATGCTACTTCTAAAAAATTTGTCCCAGTTTTCAGTCCTGAAGACACTTGGCTCTAAACGATTGAAAAGTGAGAACTTATAATGAAAGTATTTGGAAGCGATTTGACCGATTTCAAAATTTTGTCCCAGTTTCAAGTTACTAGGACATATGAATTTAAAAAGTAGGAAGGCCAAAATCTTATATAAAAATCCTTATGTATTTTATAGGAACCAAAATGGTTGGATAAACCGAAGGTATTAAAAATTTCAAAATAGAAGGGCCGAACCCGCCTCGGGTTGCCTACGTATCCCAAAGGAATCAGGCCAGACGTAGTTCATGATAAAAATAAAGACTTTTGAGCTTTTTTTTTTTTTTTTTGATAAAAAAGGGGGCCGAGCCCTATATGGGTTGCCTACGTATCCAAAAGGAAATCAGGCCACACGTAGTTCCACCCATACAACAAAACACTGAAATATTTTGAAAAAGTGGCTGAACCCGATGTGGGTTGCCTACGTATCCAACAGGAAGTCAGGCCAAACGTAGTTCCAACCATAAACAAAGATACTGAAATATTTTGAAAAAGTGGCCGAACCCGATGTGGGTTGCCTACGTATCCAACAGGAAGTCAGGCCAAACGTAGTTCCAACCACAAACAAAGATACTGAAATGATTTTAAAAGAGTGGCCGAACCCGACATGGGCTGCCTACGTATCCAACAGGAAGTCAGGCCAAACGTAGTTCGTTACAAAACAAAAATGACAAACTCTGAATTCAAAAAGGCCGTAACAAAACATAGAGGCAGCATGACAAAAGGAACTAAATGTTCTAGTTGATGCCTCCGGCCTATTACAAAAGGAAATTTAAACTTAAATTACTGAAACTCCCGGCGGGCTGGGGCTAAGATAGAGGTCCAATTCTGCAACTCAGGTCCTGGCTCAACAGCCTATAAAGTCAATATTTCAGCAAAGTCTTTGATTATCACACCATGATCATCTTCATCTTCCACGAACAGGTTCTTGATTCCCTCCACGATATCATCATAGGCAACCTCAATAATTAGATCTGAAGGTTTTGAGAAAGTTTGATCAATGGTAGGAATAGGTTTTGGCAATGGAACCTCTTTCTTTTTATTCTTTCGTGCTTTCTTCACTTCTTCCTCAGTTGGCTCATATCCCAAACCGAATGTAAACTGTTGCGTAGGGAGAACGACTGGCTCAACCCGCCCATTTAATGTCTTCCCTAGCCCAAATCCAGGTTGGTACCCATTTCTCAGCATTTCTTTTGCAACCATAATCGCGGCGCATGACCTTTTAAACTCTTGAGTTTGACAAACTTCACCCACTTTAGTGACATTCACAACCTCCCAAGCGTGGTAAGCTGCTCCGTCGAACCCTCCTTCTGCCTCAATGAATGGGATGGATTGCTCTCGATAGAAAGACGTATCCCCTTCTCCATGTATACATATTTGTTGCTAATCCCACTCGAATTTGACAATTTGGTGCAAAGTAGATGGTACAGCCCCAGCCAGATGTATCCACGGTCTTCCTAACAGCATGTTGTATGTCGTGGAAATATCCAGTACTTGAAAATCCATAATGAATTCAACAGGACCAATCAACACTTTCAACTCTATTTCTCCAATAGGGCGCCTTTGAGCCCCATCAAATGCTCGAATATTCACATCACTTGTCTTGAGCTCACTAACATTATATCCGATCTTCTTCAGACTTGTTAATGGACAGATGTTAAGTCCAGAACCCCCATCAATCAACACTTTAGCCACAAACATGTTACGACACTTGACAGTTATATAGAGCGCTTTGTTATGCATGCATCCTTCTGGCGGCAGTTCTTCATTATCGAAACTGATTCGATGACTGTCAAGCACGCGCTCGATCATCCCAGCTAACTCCTCACTAGTTGTTTCACTTGGAACATATGCTTCATTCAAAATCTTCAAGAGTGCATTTCTGTGCACATCCGAACTCAAAATCAAAGAGAGAATAGGAATTTGGGCATTGGTCTTTTTCAACTGATCCACAACTGAGTACTCACTGGCCTTAATCTTCCTCAAAAATTCTTCTGCTTCGAATTCTGTCACGACCCTTTTGGGAGGTACATTGGTTTCCTTAGCTTGCCCCAATCTAGCTAGCTCTTCTGGGGAATAGCATCTTCCAGACCTTGTCATTCCTGATGTCTTAACCTTGTCAGTGATCGTGTCCTTTCCTCGACATTCCATCACAGTTTGTTGATAATTCCATGGTACGGCTCTTGTATCGAGCACTGGTAACTGATTTGGTGCTTGAACTACTTCCACAGGAGTTGATGAAGCTCCTAATATCTCGACAGGCACACAACCCCTTATCACTACAGCCGGAGAAGCAACGGCTACAAGATCATTATCCTCCACACGATCCATAGGCACTATAAATTCGGCTGGGTCATCAACATTTTCATCTATTCCAATCATATTTATCGTGGCCCCATCATGGGTCGGGAGTGGATTGTTAACCACATTTGGTGTTGGTGCTTTGACCGTGATCTGTTTTGCTTCAATAAGATCCTCAACCTTATGTTTCAATGCGTAACAACGATCAGTGGAATGACCTTTTACCCCCGAATGATATGCACATGTTTTGGTGGGATCAAAACCTCTAGGTAGTGGATCCGGAATTCTACCTTCCACAGGATATACTAAGCCTGAAGCTTGCAGTCTTTTAAAAACAACGCTCAATGGCTCTCCCAATGGTGTAAAATTGCGAAACGGTTTATTTGGGCGAGGTGCGGATGCGTTGTTCGGATAATGAGATTGTGATGGTGGAGCTGGGTATGTTGGTGGTCGTGGAGCTCGATATGCTGGTTGTGTGTTGTAAACGGGGTAGGAAATTTGTGGTGATTGAGGTTGGTAAGATGATAAAGCTTGGTTGTATGGATATGGAGAATATTGGAAATATTGTGAGTGGTGAGCGTTAGAATGATATCGCGGGGGTTGTTGATGGCGGTATGATGTGTTTCCCAAAGCCATTACCGATGCTGCTTCTTTCTCTTTTTTCTTTCCGTTTCCGAGAGTACCAGTTTGTATGGCCCTACTAGTAGACTGTAAAGCCGCAAGACTTGTTATTCTCCCTGTCTTAATGCCATCTTCAATCATGTCCCCGGCTTTGATCACCTCTGCAAAAGTCTTTCCACCCATTGTCACCAAACGTTCATAGTATTCCGGCTCTAGCGCTTGAATGAAGAAAGTAACCATTTCTGTCTCCTCCATGGGTGGGTGTACTCTAGATGCTTCTTCCCTCCACCGTATAGCATATTCTCGAAATGATTCGGTGAACTTCTTCTTCAACTTTGTAATTGAGATTCTGTCAGGAGCGATCTCAACATGAAACTTGTAGTGATCCACAAAAGCATTTGCCAAATCATCCCAAGTACGCCATTTGGTTGTATCTTGCTTAGAATACCACTCCAAGGCTTTTCCACTCAAACTCTGATTGAATAGTTTGACTCTTATCCCTTCATTCTTCCCCACACCAATCAACTTTTCACAATAGACTTTCAAATGGAAGAAAGGGTTCCCCGACCCATCAAACTTCTCAAATTTTGGAATCTTGTAACCTGGTGGCAATTCTACCTCAGGAAATGCACATAATTCTTCATATCTCACGCTTTGGTTACTACCAAGTCCACGCAAACTTCTCATGGCATCCTCCAAACTTTTGAGCTTTCTATTTATCATTTCATCATTAATTGACCGTGCCTCATTTTCAACTTCGACATAATGATCAACATCTGTGCGACATTGTCCCTGGATTTGTGTCATGGGTGGAGCTGTGGTATAAGTATATACTGGCGGAACTTGATGTGTATTGGTAACATCATGTGCCGGCGGTATGAACTGAGTTTTTGAAGAGGTGGCTGTAAATAAAAGGGGAGCATTTTGAGTGAGGGGTTCGGAACGAACCGGCTGAGAGGTGGTAAAATAATTTGCTTGGTTAAATTCGTCCAAATTTGGGAATGGATGTGGCATAGGCAAAGTCTGACGAACTCCCTGGGACGGAGTCATATGTGGCGGTGTTTGAGAAAATGACCGGTTGTGAAGTAACATGTGACTTAATTCAGCAACTCGTCGCTCCAAACGAGCAATGATCTCCAAATGTGTTTCTGGTTGATTAGAAGATGTGGGATCACTCGTGATCGGCAAACTAAGAGATGGCTCAGATGAAGTGGTTGCATTGATCAAACTTTGCTCCATTTTAGAACGAGTCTTTTTAGTTAACCAGATGATTAGTGATGAGTCAGAGTCTGATTTTTTGGCTCTAGACCGTGTGAAATATGGATGCTCCGCCAGTTCCCCTTTAGCACAAGTCAACCTTTTATTTTGAAAATAAATTTTAAAAAGAAAAAAGATAAAACAAGAAAAAGAAAAAAGAAAATGAGTCAGTATACGGTAAGGACATATTATTGCATATAAACACATTATTGCACATAATACATCGCGTTTTATAATGCAAGGGACCTCTTTATGCCAGAGGTAGGCCTAACGAATATTTGAAGGACAAACATGTCTTTTATGTATCATTCCACAACTCCTCCTAAAAGTAATTTGCAAGAATAAGAAATTATTACATGCCAATAATACATCTCAAAATCAACCTAAGATATCTAATACTTCAACTTCACTAATTTCTTTGGTTGTCTTCGACCTCCGGCATTAATTGAATGCTCCACGCAACCTGCGACAAAAGGTCAGTTTCCTCGAAATATTTGTCTATAGAGTACTAGGTCCACATATTCTACATATTTGTCCTTCGAATAATGCACATAGATAGTGAGTAGTGTCACTTAGAGTCATAGACTCATTTGGACATTTGGTAAGGTTGACTAATAGACTTAATACACCAAGGGTATTAAGCCTCCTAGGTTTAAAATGATGCATGTCCCTACAAGGTTTTGGTTTTCGCTCTACCTAGGTAGACTAAGAATGGTTTTCCTATGACACAAGGCTCCCCCAAGCGGACAACTTGGAAGTGGAAAGTCCGTGGCCGTCGACTGCACCGCCGATCGACTAAATCCACAAGACCAATCCAACTAAAAGGGTAATTTAATAGTGCACGGGCGCAAACTGCGAAGCCGCTTTAAGTGTGTGAATATGTGTGAATTTTTCCAGGAGTGGAGGAAAATATGAACGGAATGCCAATTTAAGGAAAGCAATAACATACATATTTACATAGAAAATTTACATAAGGAATAAAATAAAAACAACAAAAAAGCATATAAGGAAAAAGCAGTAATAAAGGCAAAAAGAAAAACAAACAAAATATCCAACAAATTATTAACCTAAGTCTGTTATGGTTAGAGCCTAAAGGTCCCCAGTGGAGTCGCCAAGCTGTCACACCCCATTTTAACCCGGATGGATTTAGGGAGTATGACGTATTGGTGATTCCTATTTATTTTATTTTTTAAGGAGTCGCCACCTAATTAATTTAACGGTGAATTAGGACACCTAAATGTTAACTAAGACAAAGTTAAAACTAAACCTTAATTAATAGTCTGCTTAACCAGTGTGATTCTAGGTAAGGGCTCTATATTATCCTAAAGGGAAGGGGTTAGGCATCCTTTAGAATCCGTTAACTTACGGTTATCCGACCAAACTTAGGTTAATTAATTAGGCTAAAGATGCAAATATAATGTTTAAAATTAAAGAAAATAGCTTATAATACTGCTAAAGTTTTAAAGAAAAATATAAATTGTTGCTTAAGATAAGATTTAGAGAAAAATATGATAATTTACATAAAAGAAGATTTTAAATGTCATTTCGAATAAAACTTATAAAATTGCTAAAAAGACTTTAAATAATAATGCTTCTTAAAATAATATTTGTATAGAATATATAAATAGAAAAAAAAAGACGCGGATTTGTATAGTATTTTAATAGACATTTGAAACAAACCAAATAGTGAGATATTAATGATTCTTTTCTGCGATTTTAAAAGCAATATCAATGTGGTAATGTAGAGATGCTTAGACTCGTTCTTTTGCTTAGAAGGTGATTATGACGAAAAAGGACATAAGTTTTCCTCCTTTCCTTAATTTTATTAATTACCTTTAGCTAAAATGATATATGATTGATTTCAAATTTGAAGGGTTATTTGCGAGAATATGCTTGAGTTTACACTTATGTAATAGTGATATTTTGGAAATCAAAATATTAATTTATGCCATCAATTATTCTAGAAGCAAATATTATAGATTCTATAGATAATTTAATGTGGAGAGAAGAAAATGAAACTTAGGGGATTGATTATTGGTTTTGTTTAAACTAACTACCCATTACTAAAACTAAGCCTACTAATTATTTAAGATTTATCTACACTAGAAAAAAACAAAACAAACAAAGAGTTAGTTTGCATAATACAAATTTATATGCGCAAAAATAAAATAAAAGAGTAATAAGTATCAAATGGGCCAGCCCGTTTGGGACTGCTGGACCCATTTTTTCTGTTGGGCTTCGGCCCAGCAGTTTTCATATTATTGGGCTGCTGCTGATGTTCCTGTGTATTGGGCTTTAGCCCAGAAACTTCATTTTTATTCTCTTGGCTGCGGACAGGGACTAAAGAAGATCTCGTTGGGCTTTTAGCCCAACATCAAACACGGAAGAAGGATGAGTCCTTCGGACTCGTATGCGGTGTTCATGCATAAGATAAAAAAAAGAAAGGAAAAGGATGAGAATATAATCAAACGAATAAGATCAAACACATAAGATATACACTCAAAGCAAATTAATAGATCGTGTATATTCTATGTATATTTGAAGCATACCTCGTGTATATATAGGTATACGATCTCGCTACCTTAATAACATTAAAAGCATTTATAATATACCGAGGCACATAATCTGCCCAACAATGGCAGTGGACCTTACAAGAAAAATTATATAATATGCTAAGGCAAACAACATCAACACAGCAATAACAGGGAGTATTGCGAGGAAACTGCCCAGTATGTTGAGGAAAACAGCATTAGAACATTTACACATACTAAGGCAACACCTGCCCAACACTAGCAGTAACGAGATCTGCAGTAACGAAATATATCCAAGTATACCTTGAGTAATCATCAACTAGGATCATAAAGTACTCCTTACCATCATGTGTTTGTATCCTATATGGACCCCAAACATATGCATGCAAACAATCAAAAGCAAACAGGAGAAACAGAAGTATTTTGAGTAAAGGGCAACCTTAATTGTTTAGCAATAGAGCCGACTGAACAATCATGTTCATTCAGTTGCATACATTTCAATTCATTTATTCTTCTAAGCACTTTAAATAAGCATGAATTAATCTCCTATGTTGTAAGGAAGTATTATCAGAAGTATTCACGAATGAGCTACTCATAGTCTTGTTATTAGCATTCAAACTACTAGGAAACACATCCACTAATACCATAACATGTTTATTAGTATTTACTATATCTTTAGATCTTCCATTCTACAAGATATAGAGTCCCTGGTCCTATTTATCAATCCCCATCACCTTCCCATTTGTGAGTTCCTGAAACAGACTAAAGTCAGGATAAAAAATACTACACTAAACAGCTCTTTGTAATCTTTGACAATGATAGGAGATTGTATCTGAATTCTGGGATATATAGGAAATTTTGTATAGTTTTGTCCTTGGAGATAGAAGATTCACCAATATGACTTATAGGAACTTTCCTACTTGTAGGTAGATTAACCCTGGTTTTAGCAAAGTTAACTCTAGTTTTGTTCAACAATTACCCATCATGCACTATGTGATTTGATGCTCCTATGTCTACAATCCAGCTAAGAGCAAGCAATTCAGCAACACCAGTAGTTATAGGAAATGAAAAGAAGAATGCATTATCTAGTTTAAACAAAATAGTTGTCGCAGTTACCTATTTTCTCAAGATCATTACATATACCCAAGTCAAAACAAATAAAACAGATGCAAGATCACAAGGTTGTCAGAATCATCAAGAGGCAACTACTGCAGTTGATCAATAGGATAGGTGGTTTAAGGAATCTTAGATTTTATGACATAACTGGGCATGCTTTATATCATATTGGATTCGACTGCTTCAACCAAATGATAACTAAGCTAGCAGAATAATTCAAAGATTTCAAAGGAGATGTACACAACATGTATCCATAAAATTTGACCAAATAGGATCTCAAGCATACATCATAAGTTTCCCAGAATATTAGATAGATTCACAGGTGCTACAAGCTGCATTTAACAATCTTTCTACTCACACTCTACGACTTGGAGACATCAAACCAATCGCATCTGAAAATATACGCATTGTGTTCTCATAATGGAAGACTTAGTTTAATATCCAGGAAGTCAGGACAGGCTGTTCCATATTTAATGTCTAGCATAATATAGCCATTAACAGGTTGTATTCCAACAGTTCAGTGTGAACTCAAACTAAGGGGAACAACATTTAGCTAAAACATTTTTGTCTGCTTACGTTTGAATCAAAGAAATGCAAGTAGTGAAAAGGGAAAAGGGCAGACACTTTCTTAGGTGAAAAAAGAAAATTGGTTTACTAAACCACTAGGTTGAGATAGTTATTTGAAAAATATTAAGCTTGATTCACTGATGAAAAATTACAAAAAAAAGGAATTAAGATAGGGACTGATGACTTTCAGATACCCTCTCCAAAACTTAAATGATTTTCTTCCTCCTTTCCAAAATAGTGAACAAAAAACTCTATGTCAAGATAATATTGCAAAAAATAATCTTATTACATCATTTCAAAAGCTGAGATCCCATAGTACCATTAGCTAAGAGAGGGACATAAAATTATTCTACTTCCAAGTTTGGATCAGACTGAACAGGAAAGGGACCCCCCTCGATGGTTCACACTTTTATTCAAACATGGATAGCCATAGCAAGAGACAATACAACAGTCAAAGCCACAGCATTACATCTACCACAGTAAGGGACTAACAAAGCCAATAACAGACAATGCTTGAGCAGGTAACATGTAGAATATGGACTAACATATACTTTGCGACCAGATTCAAAATAAACGACATTTAAACTTCACTAACTAATTAATTCTAGCAAGACAACATATAAGTCATGACCAACACAGAGCCAAACCAATATATAATACATGCTTAGCATAGACAGACTAACCCGAAATAACTTCTAAGGCACGTTTAACTAAAACAGGCTAAACTAAATTTGTATATAAAACTAAAACAATCACAGAATTGAACTGAACAGGACTGAACATGCTTAATTCAACCAAAATAACTACAAACGAAAAAAAAAACTAAAATACAACTAAGCAGAAAAATCGCATCAATGGTTTCAAACATTTAAACAAATACTAAAATAACTTAAAGGAGGAAAAATTACCTTCTTCGGGTGCAGCGAAGTGGGTACGGGTCTTCGATTCACACCCGAAACACTTCAAATTCGATGTTGCGAGACTCGGACTCACAACAACCATAGAACAGACGAAAAAAATTGTTTGAATATTTTTTGATTCGATATTTCGTGGTATTGTGACAGCTAAAAGAAGATACGTTTCCGGGGATTTTTCTTGAGGGTTCAAGAACTCGTTTTCTTTCTTATAAGGGCGTTCTTCCCTCCCTTTTCCTGCGATTCTCCCCCCCCCCCCCCCATTTGTACTGATTTGGAGATGACTATTTATAGGGCGATTTAAGGGTTTGTTGCGAAGAGAGAGGAGCGTACAGAGGAAAGGAACGGGGGACAAAGAAGAGTGGGGAACAGATGAAAATGGGGGGAAAGAGGAGCGGCGGTGGTGGGGTGAGAAGAGAGAGGAAGGAGGGAAAGAGATGGGGGTGGCGGCTTAGGTTTAGGGGTAAAGGGAAGAGGAACGAAAAAAAAATGAAAGGGAAACCCTTTTCCCTTATTTTGAAATAGATGGGTCGTCCGGGTCGGGTCGGGTCGGTGGTGTGGGCTGGATCAATTTTTTGGATTGGGTATTAAATGAATGGGCTGGTCCGAAGTGTTGGTTAATTATTTGGGCTGGGATTTGAAATGTGGATTGGGCATTAAAATGGGTTGGGATGAATTAACAATGGGCTGGTAAATTTAAAAATGTGGACTGATTTTGTGAATTGATCCGAAAATAGTATGAGTTGGTTGGGCTACTACATTTTAAATAAAAGACCTATTTAAATAACTTGTGTTAAAATATTACTCGATATAAGACATGCAATCATTAATGCTCAGATAAAAAATGGCGTTGCAATAGCCGTGCAATAATATTTCGAAAATCCCCAGTAAAATAAATACTATTATTTAATTATGCAAAGATAAATGCGATGCGTGTGCGTAAGCTGGTAAAATGTGCTGAAATGATAAAGATGTGAATAATAATAATAATAATAATAGTAATAATAATAATAATAATAATAATAATAATAATAATAATGGCTAGTAACTGTATAGAATAATGAAATGCCGATATTGATAAGAGACTAATAATTATAGTAAAAAAATAAATATATATATTTTAATTTTTCTAAAAATATTAGAAGCGTAAATAGGTATTTCGGAGGAGAGGCGGGACAAAATTGGGTGTCAACACCATGGACTCGAAACGACGTGAAAAAGGCGGTTGACAGAAGTGGACCACCAGGGGCGAGACACGTGGCCGATAAAAGGGGATGCGTTATGCAACCGTTCCCTCCAAAATGCGAAGATAACGACGAGATGACAAAACCACCGGTTTAGGAAGGTATCCACTCCCCGTTACTCCGGTAGATCGGAGATCCGAAAAGTGTGGGGGCTATCTGTATACGGTAAAAACCGGGTATGAGGCAAACCGGTGGAACGAGGAACCGGAGGAAGGAATGAGGATGTGCCGGATACTATTCGCCCTTGACCGGGGTAATGCTGGGGCCGGAGCTGAGCAAGGGCACCGACAGGTCTGCCTTCGACGTCATTGAAACGGCCAAGCCCGGTGACCCGAGCATTCAAGCCCGGTGACCTGAGCATTCATAGCCGTTGGTCCGTGTGGCCGTTGCATGCGGGCCACGCGCCAGTAGCGTCCTGTCATGGTCAACTACCTACCATGCGTGTGTCAGACGGCGCCGTCAGTCCAATCCCACCAAATCCGTGCAGAGCTGTCCTTGTTACTATTATTTTATTAGTTCCCATTGTATGAGACCCAGGGAAGTGGCACTATAAATAGGGCACATCCCCCTCCTTTGTAAGGGTTGGCTCCATTACCTACCAAGAACATTCATAATAAAAGAGTTCATATATACAATCTCCCTCTCAATATCTGATTCGGCCAGGGCCGTTTGTTTCCATTTATATTGTGTTTATTCCATCAAATATTAAAGAGATTATCATTGTTAGATGTTTTCTTACTACATATTCACACACTTACTTTACACTATCAAATATACATCAAGATCCCAGCGCATATCCTATACCCGCGTACAAATTCAATTGGTTTCCCAAATTCGGGGTAAACACTACCAAATTAATTCGGTATGGTTCGGTATTTTAAAGTTCGGTTTCGGTATTTTACGGTACGGTAAATCGGTACTATAGTTTGTTCGACTTCAATCTACATATACTCATATCGTGGAGAATTATGACTTCCGCTATTTAAGAAATGTCTCAATTATAATGTACTAAACCTTTACACGTGTAAAAATATTCAAAAGAAAGTAGAAGCAATCCCCTTCGTAAATCAATTACACAAAAAAGACATTTAAATCAAGGTACAGTAGTCAAAGTTCCAACGTTTAAACAATTAGTTTTCTAATAATACTGGTTTATATATATGTTAGTATTATAATACCAATTTATATGAATTGTATATGTAATTATATACTTAGGTATGGTATTCGGTATTTCGGTATTTTCTTTATGAATATCGAATACCGTACCGAATGTCAAGCTTTTTAAAAATGCATACCAAATACCATAATACCGAAACCGCAGTATAAAAAATTTCAATTTCGATATGGTAATCGATATCTACCATACGCTGTCCATCCCTACTTATAGAGGTGAATGTGTTTTCCCAAGTATGTCCTTCAGAAAGAATACTGGATCTCCACAGAGTGTTGTGTCGGTAAATAAGGCACATTTAAGTTGTAAACAACTCAAACTCATACCAACACTTTCCCCAAATGTTGTACTACTCCTCCCCTCAATTTATGTGACACATTTCATTTTTCGAGAATTAATTTAATTAATATTTATTTGTAAACTGAATTAGATCTTTAGTTTTAAAACTAATATTTTAATATTAAAAAATTATATGAGAAGTATGATAAATTGAATGTGTTTTCCCAGGTATGTCCTTTAGAAAGAATATTGGATCTCTACAGAGTGTTGTGTCGGTAAAAATGTCATACATATTAGGACAAAGGGAGTATTTGTCAAATTTGTGTATGTTAGTCATTCAGCTCTCTATATCAGTAAGAGGTTCAAGTAATAAACATTTATTTAAAATTAATATACAGTTTATAATTTATTTTGTTTCTTAAATTTGTTTCAAATATAAATCATGTACCATCTGTGCTTAAAAGTTATACCCAAAATATGAATAGTCAAATGTCCTCTTCCAAAACTAACTTGGGGCCCTATCCCAACCTCTTGCACTAAATTAGGCATGCTATTTCCATATTAAATGCAGCAACAACAACAAAATACTCTATAATTAATTATTCCTTCGTCCCAATTTTGTGGTATATTTACCTAGGCATAAAGTTAAAAAAAAACATAACTGATTTTTTAAAATTTACTATCTAAAATAAATTTTAGATATTTCGTGTGATTATAAATTATTTCATTAAACATAAAAGGAGAATTTTAAAATTAAGTTATTTTTAATTATAAATAAGATAGACATTTTTTTTAACAGAGTAAAAAGAATTAAGTGTGTCATATAAATTGAGAAAGACTAAATTAGGCATCGCTATATTTTCATATTAAATGGAACATGCAACAAGAAGAAATAAACTATAATTAATTAAATTAAATTAAATTAAATTATGATAGTGATTTAGGCTTAGAGAAGACTCGTCAGGCTTTCCTGCAACGTTGGGTTAGATCTAAAATGGGACAGACAGAGAGTATTTAAGGATGTGCCCCGCCTTCTTAGCTCCCATAAACATAATACTCTTTCCCTTGTCTACATCTCCTTTGCAGATCTCTTGTAACACAATAGGTACTCTTCATTCTCTGTTTCCCTTCACGCGTTTTTGTTATTGATTTGTAGATCGAGAAGTGTGAACTTTGAGCATTCTTTTGAGGAAAAAAAAGAGTTTTTTTTTTTTTTTTTGTCGGTGTTCTTAGTATTGATCCATAATATTCAGTTTCCTGAGGAAATGCGTTACTAGTTGTTGGGGTTTCTGTAGATCTAGAGTTTGCTTCGATAATTGATTAGTGGATTTGGGATATGATTTGATCTAGCTAATGTCGGTGGTATTTTAGCTCAGAGCGTGTTTTTCATTTTAGATCCGTTCAAGATCATGATTAGTATATGTAATTGCTTATGGAATTTTGTTGTTTTCCGTGTCCAATTATTGAAATTCTCACATTTCCGCATATCTGATCCAATTTTGAAGTTATATGTAAACAGTATCATAGGTGAATGTAGCTAATCAAGTAGTAGTAATAAAGGTAAAAAGTACCGCAGGGCGCAGGCAATATGCGTTTCAGCTTTTCTATCATTCATTTCTTGACTAAAACTTTGTATTGTTGTAGTGCTAAAATACATGAAAGCCTACTCCTTTATGATGTATTACATTAAGGAAATAAGAATGTTGATCTGGTGGTTGGTATTTAGCTCGTATTATTATGCATATGCTAGCATTTTTGTTGGTGGTGGATATCACTGTAGGACAAGCGTTTGCTGAATAGGGTCGGTGAATGATAATATATAAACACGATCAGTCAACCTACCAAGTGTACATCAATCCCAAGCTTGTCGGGGTCTGCTATATTCTTTCCGCACTATTGGGATTCATTTTGTTCCTCTATAACTGCATTTAAACTTTTATCAGTTTTGTGCATATTGCTCCTTACATTATGGATTTGCCGTAAATTATAATACAGCCTCAAAAGTACATGAAGTCGTGAACTTTTGTCTTTTGCAGTTTGGAACAAAGGAAAATGGTTAAGATTTGCTGTATAGGAGCTGGATATGTTGGGGGGCCCACCATGGCCGTCATAGCACTCAAATGCCCTTCTATTGAAGTGGCTGTTGTTGATATTTCTGTGCCTCGTATCACAGCCTGGAACAGCGACCAGCTTCCCATCTATGAGCCAGGCCTCGACGAAGTAGTCAAGGAGTGCCGGGGCAGGAACCTCTTCTTCAGCACAGATGTGGAGAAACACGTGCGGGAGGCTGATATCGTTTTTGTTTCTGTGAACACTCCTACCAAGACAAGGGGTCTTGGAGCAGGCAAGGCTGCAGATCTCACTTACTGGGAGAGTGCTGCCCGTATGATTGCCGATGTCTCGAAATCTGACAAAATAGTTGTTGAGAAATCAACTGTTCCAGTAAAAACTGCTGAGGCAATTGAAAAGATTTTGACCCACAACAGCAAGGGCATTAACTTCCAGATCCTCTCAAACCCTGAGTTTCTTGCAGAGGGTACCGCAATCGAAGACCTCTTTAAACCTGACAGGGTTCTAATTGGAGGCCGGGAAACTCCAGGAGGCCAGAAGGCTATCCAAGCACTGAAGGATGTTTACGCTCATTGGGTTCCTGAAGAAAATATCATTACCACCAACTTGTGGTCGGCTGAGCTCTCAAAGTTGGCTGCCAATGCATTCTTGGCACAAAGAATCTCTTCTGTGAATGCCATGTCGGCTCTTTGCGAGGCTACTGGAGCAAATGTTTCACAGGTGTCATATGCTGTTGGAAAGGACTCGAGGATTGGTCCCAAGTTCCTTAACGCTAGTGTTGGTTTTGGTGGGTCTTGCTTCCAGAAGGATATTCTGAATCTGGTTTACATTTGTGAATGCAATGGTCTTCCAGAGGTGGCTGAATACTGGAAACAGGTTATCAAGATCAATGACTATCAGAAGACTCGTTTTGTCAACCGCGTTGTTGCCTCCATGTTCAACACAGTATCAGGCAAGAAAGTCGCCATTCTTGGTTTTGCTTTCAAGAAGGATACTGGGGATACTCGAGAGACCCCTGCAATTGATGTTTGCAAGGGACTGTTGGGGGACAAGGCTAACTTGAGCATATATGACCCTCAGGTGAATGAGGACCAAATTCAGAGAGACCTCTCAATGAACAAGTTTGATTGGGATCATCCTCTTCACCTTCAGCCAATGAGTCCAACGACCGTGAAACAAGTCAGCGTTGTTTGGGATGCTTATACCGCGACAAAGGATGCCCATGCTGTCTGCATCCTTACAGAGTGGGATGAATTTAAGACTCTTGATTATAAGAAGATATATGACAACATGCAAAAACCTGCTTTTATTTTTGATGGTAGGAACGTTGTGGACGCAGAGAAGCTTAGAGAGATCGGGTTTATTGTCTACTCAATTGGTAAGCCCCTGGATGCCTGGCTCAAGGACATGCCTGCTGTCGCTTAAATGCATTACTTGGAAATCAAAAATATTAGTTATATGAGGCAATCAGCTGGGATTCTTACTATAATTTTTTTTACGTTCAGTTTCTGTTTTGTTTTATCCCACGTAGGCTGAAGGACCATCATGGTCACTACCAGACTCGCAATGTTTAATGTTTCTTTTGTGTTGATGATACTACTATTTTTGTCATTTACTAGTCAGAGGATTTTGTTTGTTCGATTCATAAAGGTTATTAAGTTGCACTAGACTACGCTCTTCGTGGAATGGGTATGAATTTGGTGTCCCTTTCTATTATTCTTCTCAGAGCAATATTATATGGACTAACAATTAATGATCTAGAGAAATCAGAAGTTATATAATTATTAATAAAATTATTTTGAAGAAGCAATGTGAAGTATCTATACCATGTCCTACCTGTTTAACAGGGAGAGTGCATGCTGAACAATTTTGAGTATTCAAAGCTATAAGATGTTTACCTTGAAATTAAAATGGAAGAAGCATTGAATATTTTAATTGACGTTAAGAAGCTCCACATAATACACATTTGTAGTAATTTGTGGAAATATTAATTGCATGAGGCCTCACTGTGGCTGGACAATGTACTCATGCCTCTGCATTTGTCTTGCTTCTTAAGTTTAATAGGCTTCCAATTAGTCAATGGCTTTTAAAAGTACTACCAAACTTTTGAAAAAATCACTACTAAATCTCCGCTTTCATCATCATAAATCTATAAGGTGAATCTTTTTATGATTTTTTTTGTTGAGGGACGAAGAATATTCATGATGAATTAGAACTGTTTTGACATGTTAGAAGGCGATAGGTGCATTTGCCGGTTTTATCTCTTAGAGTTTGTCTGGTCAAACTTACAAAACATACTTATTTTTAGAAGTGCTTTTTTACCGAATAAAATTTCAGAAAATAAAAATTTGTGGTCGGTCAAATCATTCATAAAAACACTTTGTACTCTTATATTAGCAATTTGCATTTGGTCAATTTTCAAAAGTGATTTGAAGAAAAAACTCACGAAAAAACCATATAAAGATTCACCTTATAGCTATACTCTTTAAATAGATAAATAACTTAAATACTTGCACTGAAAGAGGCAAAATTTTGAAAGTTTATTTAATTTGAAATTAAGGAATAAAATAACAAAATAGAGAGAAGAATCATGTTAAGTATGGCAATTTGTCTTAGATATGTTAACATATGAAGTTAGATTTCTATTATGATTATGTGGTCAATATAAGTTTTTGGTAAAAATATTTTTTCTTGAAAGAAGTAAAAGTACTCTGATTCTGTTTATAGGAGAAACTATTTCTTTTAGCTTCCTCTCGATAGAGAAATTAATTATACTATTAGTCGAAAGTAATTATTTTGGGAAAATACACAAATACCCCCCAACGTATACACGGATTAATTATGACGCACCCAACCTTTGTGGGCGACCTATTACCCCCCTGACCTTATTTTTGCTGTATTTTTGTACCTTTTTTCGACTGACGTGGCACAATCAAAGTTTGATGCCCAGTTGCACACTCTCCACCACATTGGCGCCACGTCAGTGCCACATCGTCTTCTTCTTCTTCTTCTTCTTCTTCTTCTTCTTCTTCATTTCAAGAAATCAATCAACCCATTTTCCTCCATTAAAACACACATATTCAATTTCATCATCAATCATAAAAAGCTTATTTTCAAGAAATCAACCAACTCATATTCTTCCTCCATTAACGCACACACATTCAACCCATTTTCTTCCTCCATTAACGCACACGCATTCAACCCATTTTCCTCCTCCATTAACACACACATATTCAACCCATTTTCTTCCTCCATTAACACACACACATTGAAGGGCAACGAGTCCATTTGAAGGACAGTTCGTGCAAACAAACAATGAAGGGCAGTTCGTGCAATAAACATTTTACAGCAACTAGTCCATTTGAAGGGCAGTTCGTGCAATTTCTTCATTCCTGTTAAAAGTCCATTTGAAGGGCAGTTCGTGCAATTTCTTCATTGTTTATTTTGAAGAAATAAAGCAAACCAATATTTGTGGCAATTCGTGCAATTTCTTCATTGTTTATTTGAGAAAATAATCAAATGCCCCCTCAACTTAATGGAGGAAGAAAATGGGTTGGTTGATTTCTTGAAAAGATATTTATGATTGATGATGAAATCGAATGTGTGTATGTTAATGGAGGAAGAAAATGGGTTGAATGTGTGTGTTTTAATGGAGGAAGAAAATGGGTTGAATGTGTGTGCTTTAATGGAGGAAGAATATAGGTTGGTTGATTTCTTGAAAATAAGTTTTTTATGATTGATGATGAAATTGAATGTGTGTGTGTTAATGGAGGAAAATGGGTTTATTGATTTCTTGAAATGAAGAAGAAGAAGAAGAAGAAGAAGAAGAAGAAGAAGAAGAAGAAGAAGAAGAAGACATGGCAGTTACGTGGCACGGACGTGGCGGAGAGTGCGCAACACTCTCCACTGTGCAACTGGGCATCAAATTTTTTTTGTGTCACGTCAGCCGAAAAAGGGTACAAAAATACAGAAAAAATAAGGCCAGGGGGTAATAGGTCGCCCGCAAAGGTTGAGTGCGTCATAATTAATCAGAGTATACGTTGGGGGAGGGGGTATTTGTGTATTTTCCCTAATTATTTTCATTGAAATTTTATCAAATGACTTAAAGTGTTAATAAGCTTAGCCAAGCATCTTCTATTACTTGGGCTTTTCTCGACATTCTATTGAAAAATTTGAAAATTATTATATTTGGGGTCATTGTTTAAATTTTGTCCCCATTTAAGAAATTTATACAATAATGATCTTGATGCTAATATACAAGTACATTTTGTCAATCCGACAAGATTTGTGAAAATTTTAACAAGCTACGAGTAGGGGTGGGCGTTCGAGCCATCAGATTGGATATGAAAATTTTGGTTTCAATTTTCGATTTTCGGATTGAAGAAATTACAATCCAAGTAAACTCAGATCGGATTGGATTCTTTAAATTTGGTTTCGAGTTAATCGGTTAGGATATTTCGGTTTCGGGTTATCAATACGAAGAAAGCTGGTTCCAGAGAAGTCCTATGTAGTTTTTCTTTTCATGGGCGGTGGACAGAGAAAAAAGCCATTCATTAAACCTGAACTGGAGACAAAGAGTTGTTTAAAGACTTTTTCAAAACTCACTTCGATTTGACATTTGCATAGAAATGCGCTTTTCAGTTTAATTAAAAATCTGGACAAAAATACCTTTAAAGCCATGATAGATCGATAAAATAACTCATAAACTCAACAATATTATTAATATTTCATGTTTTCTTTCACGATAGAAAAACACATTTCAAGATGATGTCATGCAAATCATGATAAATTGATATTATAGCTCATAAACTCTACCAAATTGAGTGTTGCTTATCACGAGCAACCTTGCTCCTTGATCGGCGGGAAAGAGCATCTCAAAGTATGAAGCAAAGAATGTCACGTTTTGACTTTGTCTCTCGGGATCCACCACAGGGTAATTTTAATTTTTTCACAGGGTATCTCGGTGCATTTAATTATAGGTTACCTTTAAGTTTTAAAATTGAGCGGAGGTGACTCAAGTTTTAATTATTGAATAAAGGTAATGAATTTTGATTAGTGATTAAGGGGTTTTGAGCTTGCCCGACAGTTTCGTTTTTGACACTTTGACCCTCAGATTTATTTTTAACACTTTGCCCCCAAATTTTATTTTTAACACTTTGCCCCTGCCCCCACCCCACTCCCTGGCCCTAGCCCTTGCCCCCCCCCCCCCCCACCCCCACCAAAAAAATATTTTTTTAAAAAAGATTTTGATTTTTTTTTATTTTTTTGCACCACCCCCGCCCTCCCAAAAAAAATTAATTTTATTTAAAAAAAAAGCTTTGACAAGTTTTTGTTTTTGGTTTTTTGCACCACCCCCACCCCTGCCCCAAGTCCCCCACCACGCCCCCTACCTTGCCCCCCACCCCCACCAAAAAAATGTTTTTTAAAAGTTTTTTTTTGCACTACCCCCCCCCCCCCCCGCACCACCCCACCCTCCCAAAAAAATTAATTTTATTTAAAAAAAAATTGAAAAGTTTTTGTTTTTGATTTTTTGCACCACCCCCTCCCCCTGCACCCCCTACCTCCCAAAAAAAATTGAAAAGTTTTTGTTTTTGGTTTCCCCCCCCCCCCCCCCCCCCCCCAAAAGAAAAAAAGAAATTTTGAAAAGAATTTTTTTTTTCTTTGGTTTCTTACTCCACCCACCCACCCACCCAAAAAAAAAATTGTTTTAAAAAACAGTTTTGAATTTTTTTTGTTTTTTATTTGTTGCACCACCCCCTCCCCCACCCCACCCCCCAAAAAAAAATTTCTTGAAAAGAAGTTTTGAATTAGAGAGAGAGATATGTCTTCCATGTGTTGATCCTAGCAACCCTGGAAGAAGGCGGACAAAGAGAAGACGTGGAATCGAGGAATCATTGCAAACGAGGAAAAACAAATGCTCCTTATGCAAAACAGTTGGCACAAAAAACAACATGTACAAGGCGAAATGCTCCATAGTTGTTAATTGCACTGTGTTGTAATAATAGTTATTTGTTGGAACTTTATGAAATTTTAATGTTGTTCTTTTTAGAATGGTAATTTCTGTTCTTGGTGTTTGTGAACTTGGTTTATATGATATGTTGATCGTGTTTAATCACAAATGTGTGTATTCTTGTTAATAAGTTGCTGAACAGTTTCCAACAAGTAATGAATATGTTGCAACAGCTCTGTAACTTGTTGTGTTTTATCCAACTGCTAAAAGATTTTCAACAAGTAAGCAATCTGTTGCAACAACTGATAGACCTTGTTGCAGCAACTAAGTTACATGTTGGGTTTTTCCAACAAGTGAAGTGACTTGTTGCAGAAACTGGGTAACTTATTGTGTTTATCTAACAAGAGTAAGGACCTGTTCAAAAACTATGTCACTTGCTGCAACAGATACTACAATTGTTGCAACAGATACTATACTTACTGCAACAGATATTACAGTTATTGCAACAGATACTACTTGATTCACCCATATTTAGTGATCAACAAAGGGAATCAAGATATTTAGTGATAAACAAAGGAAATCAACGATATGTAGTGATCAATATATAATACTTAATCAATTTGATGGTATTTTGAGTCAGGAAAGATGATCTACTAAGTCAGTATGCACTAAATCCAATGATCATTAGAGTGAATTGATGTGAACTACTTGATTCACCTATATTTAGTGATAAACAAATGAAATCAACGATATTTAGTGATCAATATATAATACTTAATCAATTTGATGGTATTTTGAGTCAGGAAAGCTGATCTACTAAGTCAGTATGCACTGTGAACTACTTGATTCACCCATATTTAGTGATAAACAAAGGAAATCAACGATATTTAGTGATCAATGTATAATACTTAATCAATTTGATATATTTTGAGTCAGGAAAGATGATCTACTAAGTCAGTATGCACTAAATTGAGTGATCATTAAAGTGAATTGATGCGAATTACTTGATTCACCCATATTTAGTGATAAACAAAGGAAATCAACGATATTTAGTGATCAATGTATAATACTTAATCAATTTGATGTATTTTGAGCCAGGAAAGACGATCTACTAAGTCAGTATGCACTAAATCGAGTGATCATTAGAATGATTTGATGTGAACTACTTGATTCACCCATATTTAGTGTTAAACAAAGGAAATAAATGGTATTTAGCGATGAATATATATACTAACATCCTTAATGGATTAGATAGTAATTTCATGTAATTTCATGGATTAGATGGGCAATTCTAAGTGTATTCTTCCTAAATCGAGTGCTCATTGGAGTGTTTTGATGTGAAGTACTTAATTCAACCATATTTAGTGATAAACAAATGAATTCAATGTTATTCAACATAAACAAAGGAGTTCAATGTGATCAATATCGTGAATATGTTGCAACATATGAGATACCTGCTGCAACATATGAGTAAGTTGTTGCAACAATGGAGGAGTTGTTGCAATATATGAGATATATGCTGCAACATATGAGTAAGTTGTTGTAACATATGAGATACATGCTACAACATATGAGTAAGTTGTTGCAATAATTCAAACAAGTTGATTAATCTGTTGCAACAACTAAGCAACTTGCTTAAACATCTGATCCATTTGTTGAAACAGATTAGTAACTTGTTGTGACTTCTTCAACAAGTGTATGATCTGTTGCAACAATTAACTCATCTGTTGCGACATATTTTTTAGTTTTTGCAATAATTTAAGCAATTGTTTGATTTTTTCCAACAAAGTGAGTAATTTGTTGCAACAACTAAGCAACTTGTTTAAAAAGATTAGTAAATTGTTGAAACATATTAGTAACTTGTTGAAACAAATTGGTAACTTGTTGCAACTTCTTCAACAACTGTATGCATCTGTTGCAACAATTAGTAAGCAAAATAAATAAGTTCATAAACAGAAATTGTTCAACAGCCACCTTGGCTCCAAATACCACAACTAATCAAAATAAATAAGTTCATAAACATCATTCACAAATAACATAAAGGACAAAAAAAAAAAAACAGAAATTGTTCAACAGCAACCTTAGCTCAAAATACCACAACTTAAGTAATAATTTGTTCAGCATCTGCCTTCTGGGGTGTAGCAGATTTCCTTGATCTACTCCATTTCCTTCATTTCCATCATCAGTTTCTTCATCTTCTAGTTCTTCTTCACTTTCTTTATTTGTATCTACTGCTTCTTGGCTCTGTTCTTCATCTCTTTCTGAGGATTGATTGTCAGTTTGGCTGTTCAATTTGACTATATCTTTCCTCAACATTTGCTGATTCATAAATAGATTATCTACTTGTTGCAACAAGTGTAGAACTTGTTGCAACAACTACAAATCTGTTGGATATCTTCTACAAACAGAACCAAATAACTAAAGCTATGTCCAACAGATTTGTAGTTGTTGCAACAGATTGTCTACTTGTTGCAACAAGTTCTACTACAAATCTTTAGAATATCTTCTACAAACAGAACCAAATAACTGAAGATATGTCCAACAGATTTGTAGTTGTTGCAACAGATTGTCTACTTGTTACAACAAGTGTAGAACTTGCTGCAACAACTACGAATTTGTTAGATATCTTCTACAAACAGAAGCAAATAACTGAAGCTATGTCCAACAGATTAGTGAGTCATTGCAACAGATTGTCTAGTTGTTACAAAAAGTGTAGAACTTGTTGCAATAAATACAAATATGTTGGTTGTCTTCTACAAACAGAACCAAATAAATACCAGGACAAAAGCAAAAAAATTATCTGTTGAATATATTTTCCTAAATCCTGAACCATACCAGGACAACAATAGAAAAATCATCTATTTCACTACAAACACGCAACAACAATAACCTGAATTTTATCCAAACTTTTTCTAAACCCCCCCCCCCCCCCCCCCCCCCCCCGCCCCAAAAAAAAAATTCAAAACTTCCTTTCAAGTTTTTTTTTTTTGGAGTGGGGGGGAAGGGGTGCAAAAAACCAAAAATAAAAACTTTTCAAATTTTTTTTTTAAAACAAAATTAATTTTTTTTTGGGGTGGGTGGGGAAAGTAAGAAACCAAAAAAAATAATTCAAAACTTCTTTTCAAGAAAAAATATTTTTTTTGTGGCGGGGGTGGGGGGGGGGGGGGGTGTGATGCAAAAAAATAAAAACTTTTCAATACTTCTTTTTTTAATTATTTTTTTTTTGGAAGGGTGGGGGGTGCCAAAAAAATAAAAACATTTTTTTAAAAAAAAAATAAAGTGGGAGGAGGGGGAGTGGGGACTGGTAAAAATAAATCAAAATTTTTGAGGGTGGGGAGTGGGGCGAGGAGTAGGAGGGGAAGTGAAAAAATAAATAAAGAAAATCAATACTTTAAATTTATTTTATTTTTGGGGGAAGGGGTGGGAGGAGGAGAGGGGGGGGGGGGGGAGTGGCTGGTGAAAAAGCGAGTCCGGAACCAAAATAGCTCAAAAAAAAAACATTTTGAACCAAAATGCCCCAACAAAAAAAAAGTTACTGAAGTACCTATAGCGCAGTATTTTACTGCGCTATAGTACTAACGGAGACGGCCCCGTTAAGTCCTATAACGCAGTAAAATACTGCGCTATACGGAATACGCATCAACGTATAACGCATGATTTTACTGCGTTATAGGACTTTGCCTCTCTCCTATAACGCAGTAAAATCATGCGTTATAGTCTCTGTCACACCCCGTTTTAACCGGGTCGATTTAAGGAGTATGACGTATTGGTGTTTCCTATTTATTTTGTTTTAAGGAGTCGCCACCTAATTAATTTAACGGTGAATTAGGACACCTAGAGGTTAACTAAGGCAAAGTTAAAACTAAACCTCAATTAATAGTCTGCTTAACCAATGTGATTCTAGGTAAGGGCTCTATATTATCTTAAAGGGAAGGGGTTAGGCATCCTTTAGAATCCGTTAACTTACGATTATCCGACCAAACTTAGGTTAATTAATTAAGATTAAATACGATGCTTAAATTTTAAGAAAATGACTTATAATGCTGCTAATGTTTCAAAAAGGAAAATATAAGCTGTTTAAAATAAGACTTATACATATTGGTAAGGCTATTAAAATAAAATTAATACTTTGCATAAAAAATCTTAGAATATTATTTGAAATAAAGTTTACAAATGTTACTAATAGTTTAAATGAAAGCAGCATAACGAAAATGAAATTTACGAAATTACATATAAGTGGAAGAAGATGCAAGTTTATGCAATATTTTCATAAATATTTAAAACGAACTAAACGATGAGGTATTAATTGACTTTAAATTTTAGAAGTGTGAATAAAGTACAAAATAGCTAATAGATTTTTCTTTATTAACCATGCTTAATTAAGAATATGCCTGATTGAGGAGTTCTTTATTAACCATGCTCAAAACTTGAGGAGTTATTTAAAATACGTTTGAAATTTATGTTTGCATATTAGTGATGTTTTGAAATGTATATAATAGTAAGAATGATATATGATTCCCTTTATTTTAAAATACATAGCCATGTTATTTTGCAAATCAATTGTTCCAAATAAAATGAATATTAGACATTATAAATAGTTTTAACATGAAAAGAAGAGAGTAAAACTTATGGAATTAATTATTGGTTTACTACCCATCACTAAGACTAAACCCCACTAATTTCACTAGTGTTCATCTAAATTAAGAAAATAACAATAAAATAAAAATTAGTCACATAATACAAGTTAAAGACACAAAATAAAATAAAATAAAAGAAGTAAAGAAATATCGAATGGACCAGCCCTTGGGAATTACTGATCCTATTTGTTGTTGGGCCTCAGCCCAGAAATTTCATTTGTATTGCTACGGGCTGCTGCTGTTATCTACATGGGCCAAGGCCCAAATATTTTGTTTTTCTTGCTGCGAGTAGGCCTGATGGGAAAATGACTCAAGAATAATGCGTTGGGATTTTAACCCAACACCGAATGAGGGAAGAAATGAGTCCCTCGGATTCGTATGCGAGGTTCATGCAAAAGATAAAAGGAAAAGGATTAGTATGTAATCAACAAATGAGGTTAAATATATAAAAATAAACATCGAAAACTGATCAGCAGGCTGTATATATTGAGTATATTCGGGTTTACACAGTTCAGTCATTATGTATTTATGGTATGGAAAACAAGGCGACACTCAAGATTTACATTCCACAGCATAGAGAAACATGCCACATAAAAAGGGAACTATTAGTCAACACATCAGTTCTATTACTTTTAATAAGGAAATGCACACGAAGAACACATCTTACACTTTAGATCTATTCAGGATATGAATAAACATGAGTATCTTTCTCTGAAACCAACACAGCTCAAAAGAAATTTGATAAGAGAAACAATAGGACAACTTATGACAGGGTAGTGAGCACCTCAGTATTCCAAGATAAACCAAACAGACCAAAGAAGTAGGGCAGGGGTTGCAACAAATATAATTTGCATTATCTTCCTAGACCATCCATATAGATTCAGACTTAACACAACTATTCAAATATCAAATTATCACTTCAAAACTTCCCTAACCCTCTTTGTTCATTTTATCTCTTTTGAATAAATCAGATCTTAGATGAAGTGCTTAACTTAAGCTAACAGTCTAAGATATGTAGTTACAAATCAAGCCTTTAATGGTCCTATCATAACAGCTCCCAGAAAAGAAAGAAAAAAAAAAAAACCTATATGTGGCCCGAACATAAACTGGATCATAATCATATTACTGAGTATGTGTAGGCTGGATCATTTCAAGGAAAACACCAAGCAAACCAAACAAACTAAATAACTGAGTACAAGTCCTTTACCGATTACAACACTAAGCAACAGACTAGATATAGTGCAGGCAAACTAATAACAAGCAAATAAATGAGACAGTGAATGTATGTTATATACGCATTTGAACATACCCTAGCGACATGTTGAGCTAAGACAGCAATTTAAGCATAGAACAGCCTTAAACCAAACAAGTTTGTTGATGACTGGATAAGCTTACTTAACATCTGTAACAATTACAAAGAAGGAATGCCAAGTTCACATACAGAGGTTCAACTTATTTTACCATATCTATTGTAGTTCATGTATGCATACTAAATTCTCAAATTAGTACATTCCAAATCCGAGCTCAACAGTTTACCATATTGATACATAACCAAATTCAAACATCTTTATCTGCATATCCATAATAAATGCTTTTAAAAAAACAAAACTATCAGACTTAATCACCTTCGGATAAACTCTTACGAACACATAAATACAGAAATTAACTGGATTGAATCGACACACAAACAACTAAGCTCTGTTAACTACTGAGCTGGAAATTAAATCAAGCAGCAACCAAACATACGACAACTAAGGCATGACAGAAATTAACAATTAAAACTAAAATAGGAGGCGAAATACTAAACGAAGGTTTACCGACCCTTTTCGGGTGCAGCGAAGTGAGGCGAAGGTCTCGATACCTACTCGAACACTTTGAAATTCGAACTCGTGTATGTTCGGATTCGGACGAATATCCACAGCAAAAAAGAATAGGATCTGATATTTATGACGATATTGAGCAAATCGAAAGCCGAGGTTTTAACAGGGGAACTAGAACAATTAAAGACTCGTATCTTTTAGAGAAATTTGGCGATTCAAGCACTTCCATTCTTAGGGGGTTTTCAGACTGCGTATTTTTCGGCTTCCATTCTTGGGACCCCCGCTTCTCTCCCAAAATCCTCCCTTTTATCGTTTTCTTTGTATTGTGTTAAAAAAAATGAAGGAATTACGCGTGGGGAGCAGGGGAAATGGGGATGGCAGAGGTGCGTGGGGAGCAGGAGAAGGTGGGGTGTCAGAAGCGAGTGGAGATGATGATGGTGGAGACAGGTGTGGTGCGGCGTGGGGTGTGTCAGAGGTGTCGGTGATGGGGATCACGTGGTGAAGATGGAGGTATGGGTGTAGGTGAGGTAACGTGGGGTATGGGGCGTCGGAGTGATGGAGGAGATGGAGGTGTGAAGGTGACGATGGGGAGGTGGAGATGTGAAGGTGACGATGGGTAGGTGGAGAGAATCGACGGGAAGGTGGGGAGGCGGAAGAGAGAGTGAGAGAGAGGAAGAGAGAGACGGCGGAGGGGCGAAAATGATAAGGAAACCCTAAAGGGTTTTCCTTATCCTGAACGAAAATGGGCTGGACCCGGTCCATAAAATGGACCAGGTCAATTTTTGGACCGGGTATTAAAAGAATGAGCTAGCGAATTAAAACACGGACTATTCCAAAAAATTGAGATCAAAATATGGGCTAGTCAGGAAATATTTATGAGTTGATTGGGCTTTGATTTGGGATCCGATAAATCAAAATACGGACTGAGTGCAAGAAATAGTTTGGCTTCTAAATTTGGATAAAGAGACCCATTTCAATTAATGATATACCGAGGGTGACAAAATATTGCTTAATACCCAAAAAATGTGTGATTATTAGACTCGGGTAATAAGATCATATTGTGTTATAATAGCCGTGTAATAATATATATTATTTTCTTTGAAAATCCGCAGTAAAATAAATACTTTTTTTTTTATTTAATTATACAAAGATAAATGCGATGCGTGCGCGTAAGCTGGTAAAATGCCGAAATGATAAAAAATTATGAATTATAATAATAGTAATAAATAATAATAATGATAATAATAATAATAATAATAATAATAATAATAATAATAATACTAATAATAATAATAAAATGCGGTAATAGTAATAAGAATAATTAATAGAATAATGCAATAGCGGTATTGATAAGAGGCTAATAATTATAGTAAACATAATATATATATTTTATTTTTTCCAAAAATATTAGAAACGCAAAAAAAAATAGGTATTTCGGAGGAGAGGCGGGACAAAATTGGGTGTCAACAACTTGTCCCTCTTTGCCCGGTAATGATGAAAAGAGTTGTCGGGCAAAGACGTTGACTCGATAGCCTATTTTGTCCCGGCTAAAGGAAGCTTGAGAAAATTATGACCGAACTCCGGTCTCTGAGTTGCCTACATATCTCGGGCTGTACGAGAGTCAGGTCGAGTGTAGTTCTGGGATACTTACGACACTTGAACCCCGATTGGCGCGAAGCTTGCAAAATATTGTCCAGTGTTGAATTGTGACAAACTAGGTATTATGATAGAAACTTGAGAATTCTGAACATTGAATTGCTGGAACGCAAGAGAATGCTTGTAATTAGAGACGAGTGTTCGAGGTAGATCTTTGACCCGTGTCGGGAAGTTTGACTATCCTTCCCGACAAATTGCCCCAGTTCGCTGCCGAAGAAATAGTTCCACGATTTGATGTGTGATGCCAACTTTGATATTGCCAAAAGCCATCAGCTAAAAACAAATGTTAGCAATAAAGAAATATATGTAAATAAGGCAGGGTTGGAGAAGTTACACTTGCAACCCCTGCTTCGAAAGTTGAATCCACATTCGGAGGTGGATGCCGGAACTGAAATATAAGATTCCCGCATTCGGAGGTGGGTGCCTGAACTTGAATATAAAATACCCGCATTCGGAGGTGGGTGCCTGAACTGAAATATAAGATACCCGCATTCGGAGGTGGGCGCCTGAACTGAAATATAAAATTCCCGCATTCGGAGGTGGGTGCCTGAACTTGAAATATAAGATACCCGCATTCGGAGGTGGGTGCCTGAACTTGAAATATAAGATACCCGCATTCGGAGGTGGCGCCTGAACTGAAATATAAGATACCCGCATTCGGAGGTGGGTGCCTGAACTTGAAATATAAGATACCCGCATTCGGAGGTGGGTGCCTGAACTGAACATTGAAATACCCGCATTCTAAGGTGGGCGCCTAAATTGAAAATTGACATACCCGCATTCTAAGGTGGGTGCCTAATTTGAACATTGAAATACCCGCATTCTAAGGTGGGTGCCTGAATTGAACATTGAAATACCCGCATTCTAAGGTGGGTGCCTGGATTGAAATTGACATACCCGCATTCTAAGGTGGGTGCCTAAATTGAACATTGAAATACCCGCATTCTAAGGTGAGTGCCTAAAATTGAAAATTGACATACCCGCATTCTAAGGTGGGTGCCTGATTTGAATTTTGAAATACCCGCATTTTAAGGTGGGTGCCTATATCATGTCCACTTCCCATGGTGCAAAAATGTAAATCCACATCCACTTTCAGGGTGCAGAAAAATAAATCCAAGTCCACTTTCACAGTTCAAAATATAAATCTACGTCCGCATTTCACGGTACAAAATATAAATCCACGTCGACTTTGACGTCCGTATTATACGGTACAACAGTAAATTTACATCTACTTTCACGTCTGCATTATACGGCGCAAAAATAAATTCACTTTTACTTTCGAAACATAAATCTGTATCCACTTTCTACAATTATATGTATATTTTTGTAATATAATTCTACTCCCACTCCCATACTCGTATCCACAATATAAATGTAAATCCACGTCCACTTTAGAGATAATATTGTAAAAAGATATCCACATCTTACTCGATGTCCCATTGTGACGGGGGTTAAATCTATAATTAACCCCACAATTTGATATACGATGCAATATTTCGATCTTGTTATCTTATTAACATACTTCATTCTAAAAGAATTTGATAATGATTTGAACATGTATGAAGTGATGACGAAATTGAGGAATTCTAACCAATAACAGGTGATCAAGGTCAGTGTCCATGATTATATGTATTCGATCCATCGATGAATGTCACGAGCTAAAACAACTGTTAGTGATAAGAATCAATAGCTGGGTCTAAAAGAATTATACTTACAGCCCTTGGTTGAGAAGATGAATTTGTGTCCACTGTTGCAATTGAAATTTCGTGATGAGTGGAACGACGCCCACCGTTCGGCATAAGCTACCTTTGCATCCACGCTGAAGAGTATTTGCATTTTGAAGAAAGTTAACTTTTTGATCACGCCCATAATTTAATACATGCACCGTGTTCATGTTAATTGGACCTGTCTCAACAAAGAAAAATTGTGAGTTTAAAAGAAAATTGGTTGACTTGTGCATGTCGGGGAACTTGGCCCTTGAATTGACCTTTGTCTCGGTCGCGTCCACGTTCTTCGATGTCTCACCACATATCTTGCTTTGCCGGGGAGTTTCAGTTATAAAAAAAAATGTATTTTGAAAATAAAAGTAATGAGATTTGGATGACTTTGAAAGGAAATACTTAGTGGCTCTAATATGTAACATGACTAAGAAGACTCGCTTTTTGAATTTATTCACATTTTAGAAATATGGACGGACTTTTGTTTAAGACCACTTTTATGCTACTTCTAAAAATTTATCCCAGTTTCAGTCTTAGAGATGCTTGATTCTGGACAATTGAAAAATAAGAACTTATAATGAAAGTTTTCGAAAGTGATTTGATCGACATCGAAATTTGTCCCAGTTTCAAGTCCTGGAAACGCTTGGTTCTAAACGATCGAAAAGTGAGAAAGTTGTAATGAAAAATTTTTGAAAGTGATTTGACCGATTTCAAAAATTTGTCCCAGTTTCAAGATACTAAGACACATGAATTTAAATGGTGGGAAGACCAAAATCTCGTTAAAAATCCTTATGTATTTTATACGAACCAGTGGCAGTTTGTTTTCAAAAACGCCATTGGAGGGCAGATTTTCGTGGTCCCCACCAAATAAAAATGTCATTTTCTAGTAAATTTCATCCGGAAAGTTTAGATTCTCGGTATATTCAAGTCAAGGAGCAAGATTCTAAGTTTGAATTTTGAGAAAAAGCGGCGTACAACTCGATTAAAATATCTACAAAAAATCTTCGATTAAGGTTTTCTACTATGAACTTTTGTTATTATTTTATTATATACATTATATTGCATGCATGTTTAACATTTAATCATCATTAATAATAAAAAAAATCAATTTTTTTTTTGTGTTTGATCGGCTGGGGGCAGTGGCTTAGGCCACTATTTCGTTTTTTATTTTTTTTATTTTTATTAATGATGATTAAATTCATTATTTGTTAAATGTTTATGAATTGTTAATTGTTAAATGTTTATGCATTGTTAATTCGTTATATGTTTATGAGTTGTTAATTTGATTAATTATTTATGAATTGTTAACATTGTTAATTTGTTATATGTTTATGAGTTGAATTTGGTTAATTATTTATGAATTGTTAATGAATTATTATTTATACTAATAAAATTATCGTTACATAACAATAAAATTAAAGTAGAATCAAAGCAAACATTTTATTTATACTAACAACATAATATAATACAATAGGTAACAACCATCCAAACAAGTTGTAAACGATTATGAAATGTTAATATATACAATTTTATAAGCATGAATATATATGTTAAATTAAAAAAAATTATCTTAAAAAGAATAGTTAAAGTTCTTCTTTTCATAAATACATAAGCTAACGAAAAAAATATAAAGTTTATAGGAAAATGTGGTCGACGAATATGAACTCTTAGTTTAATTTTATCGTAGTTGTGTTGGCTATTTGGTCAACTAAAAATATATCACATATTCAAAATATAGTTCCAAACAAATATTACTGCTAAATTTCGATTAGTTAATATAATTTATCTTTCATTTCAAGAATAATGACTAATTTAGTTTGTACAGACCGGACTCTTTCATGGATCCGAAAGTTTGGGCATACACAGAGTATACTCCCTGATGTCCGTCATTAGCTCCGACACTACCAGCGGGACGATCGGGCTGCCATTGATGATAATTTTTTGGCTTTCATGGATGTCCAGCTCCACCGTTGGGAGAACAGGTTGGGCACCTTAGCGGTGGTCGGCCATTTGACTCCCGTTGAGCATTACATGCGCTGGTACCATCAGATCACACGCCGATTGATCGGCAACCCAGCTATGCGTCCCCCTAGGGATGTAGGATATTCAGCACTCGCGGGGCAGTACGAGGCATTGGTGAGTTTATCGTATTTAGATTTATCTAATTTCATTAATTGTTACGTTTTAAAAATAAACTTTTTTTATTTCTGTTAAACACAAATGCAGCTAGTGGCCGTACAGCGTTTACGCATCTTGGGGTTAGAGCATATGCCTTACCCTAGGCTTGCGGGGCTTGCCGCGGAGATGGTTAGAATTTCCGAGGATGGTATCCGCCAGACAGGCGAGATTAGGCGCATGGCGGAGCCTGTTCCGGAGGCTGAGTATCAGGCAGCACCGGGGGCTCCCAGAGGCGTAGGCCGTGCTGGCAGAGGACGTCGTGCTGCCGGAGGACGCGGCGCTGCTGCCGGAGGACCTGGTGGTGGAGGACTGATAGATAAGGCAGATGAGGCCGATCCCATTCCAGAGGGCGTTCACGGTCTAGTCCATCCGCAGCCCTTCCAGGCCGGTGGCAGCTCACCTGGAGACTCACCTACGTTTACGCCGGCGCTCTTACTTGCTGAGATACCCGGGTCTTCATCACAGCCGAGCCATAATGCATACATGGAGGAGCGTGATAACGTTGATTGGGCGGCGTTACGCGCTTCATTAGCCGATGAGCGGCCTGTGAGGAATTCAGAGGGAGCCCGGATTCTTGACTTTGATGAGTTTTTGATCCCGGTTAGTATTTAAAATACATATTATATATATATATATATATATATATATATATATATATATATATATATATATGTTATTCATTATTTAGTAATATTTTATATTTTAGGATTCGGCGCCAGCGGGTTCATCAGAGCCACCTACTCAGCCTGCCGAGGCAGAGGTGTCTTCTCATGAGACTACCGAGGCGCATGTAAGTTTTTTACTTAAAACTAATTTTATTCAATATAAGGTCAATATTTAATATACATATTTGATCATTTAAAGTACTTATTATTTCATTTTTTTCATATTTTAGGATTCGGCGCCAGCGGGTCCATCAGAGCCACCCACTCAGGCATTTTCTCATGGGTCTACCGAGCCAGCAGTGTCTTCCCATATGACTACCGAGCCACAGGTAAGCTTTTTATTAAAATTTATTTTATTCAATATAAGGTCAATATTTAATATACATATTTGATCATTTAAAGTACTTATTATTTCATTTTTTTCATATTTTAGGATTCGGCGCCAGTGGGTCCACAGGAGCTGCCCATTCCGGAGCATTCTCATCAGCCTGCCGAGGCAGAGGTGTCTTCTCATGAGACTACCGAGGCGCATGTAATTTTTTTACTTAAACTAATTTTATTCAATATAAGGTAAATGTTTATTTAATTTTTATAACCTTTACTTGGACTTCGAACAGCATCTCGTCCAGGAGACTACCTCATATTCACCATCACACCCATCTCAGGAGGCTACAGACCCATCTCAGGAGCCTTCTCAAGCGCCCGTTGACACACAGGTTCGATTAAATAAATAACGGTAATGTATTCAACATAAATAAGAAATGATACTAATATTTATATATTTTTCAGGTTCATCCTTCGGCGCCTGCAGTGACGACTCCCGACGAGGAAGAGGTCCAGTTTCCAGATCCAGCTCAGCCTGAGGTTCTGAGCGTGCTAGCGGGACAAGATCCCAAGAAGAAGCACGTTCTAGTTAAGGGCGCAAGGGCTAGGGGAAGAGGAGATGATCATGACTTGGAGCGCCCGGTTATTAAGAGGAAAAAGGGCGACGGAGACGATGGCGAGGGCGGTGGGGATGGTATGAGCCTTAGGCCTAGGGATAGTCTCCGCCATACTACATGTGGGACCCATCCTCGATAGTGTATATACATTAGTGTTGTACAATTTATCGTAAATATTATACATTTTTTTGCATATTTATAAATATTATCATTAGTCTTTATTATTGATAATAAAAAAAAAACGTGACACATTCGAAATAAAGTTAAGCATTAATTTAAAAATAAGACGAAACCCTAAAAGATAAATAACTTAAAGCTAATGACTACAAGTCTTCAAACAAAAAAGGACTTCGAACACTTTTCAACTATTAAAACGACAATTCAAAGTATCACGTATTCTTGATGTGTTGAGTCTATTTTATTAATTGTACAAATATAACTAGAGTTCTATATAAAATATTGAAGTTTCGGAGTCTTAAAGCATGATTAATATACGGCTAAACTACGTAAAAAAGTTTTTATTACGTAATAAGGGAAGAATGGAAAGGGGAATTTGTGGTTATGTGGTGTCCTATAACGCAGTAAAATCATGCGTTATACGTTGATGCGTATTCCGTATAACGCAGTATTTTACTGCGTTATAGGACTTAACGGGGCCGTCTCCGTTAGTACTATAGCGCAGTAAAATACTGCGCTATAGGTACTTCAGTAACTTTTTTTTTGTTGGGGCATTTTGGTTCAAAATATTTTTTTGGAGCCATTTTGGTTCCGGACCCTGAAAAAGCAATTTTTTTTTTTAAATTTGGGGGGCGAGGAGGGGGGGGGGGTAGCTGATAAAAAAGCAAATAAAAAATATCAAAACTTTTAATTTTTTTTTGGGAGGGGTGGGAGGAGGAGGAAGGGGGGGGGGGCTGGTAAAAAAGAAAATAAAAAATATCAAAACTTTTCTTAATTCTTTTTTTGGGGGTGGTGTGGGGTGGGGGGAGGGGTGGGAGGAGGAGAATTTGGGGGGGGGGGGGGGGGCTAGTGCGTTTTTTGGATTAAGTTGGGCTCTTTTTGTATTTTATAAAAGATTAAGAAAGTTGAAGAAAATACATTTTTGACCAAATCTTCTTAATCCCAAATTTAATTGGATTTGTTTTGATGTGATCCTCACAAGTCACCTGTGGTAATTTCACAACTAAAAGGTCCCTTTAGTTAAATCTTCGGGTATCTCCCCCTTATGACCTGAAAGCAAAAATTATTTTTCCGAACGGTGTGCAAGTCACGATAAATACATATACTCCCTCTGTTTCAATTTGTTTGAACCTTTTTAGTCCGTGTCAAAATTAGTGACCTCTTTTTTTTTTTTTTTTTTTTTTTTGGTAAATAACTTTATATTACCAAAGTAGAATTTGAAGTACAGATTTTCTCTCTGAGCTACTGGACATACGAGCCCCAGTGCTTCAGACCATCTCATCACCTATAACTTGCTACTCAACACAATTAGCATCATCGTTCATTACTCATTACATGTACATTTATCAACTATGGTGGGTAAAAATTATGGTGGTTCATCCAGCTTGTCACCTTCGTTGTTCTGGTTCCTCGCATGTGGACTTCTCGCACAATTTCTTTGACTATGTGGTTCACTGTCTGCTTCTCCCCTTGGAACACTCGCTTGTTTCTTTCAGTCCATATTTGATATACCGCTGCTGCCAGGCTCATTCTGTATACTTCAGCTGCAGCTCCTTTCCCTTTGGCATAATTATTAGCCCAGTGCACCTTTGTGTCCCAATCACTCACATTCCTGTGGATACCCTGCCATTGTAACAGTTTCGTCCAGACCTGTGAGGAGAACGAACATGTAAAGAATAAGTGGGCATGACTCTCATCTGCTTGCTCACATAGTGGACAGTCCGGGCATGTATTAATTCCCCATTTTCTTTTTTAATTTGGAAACAAATTCACTTTATGAATGATTTACAGCCACACAAATTTTCAAGACTTATTTTGAATCACAAGTTTCAAAAGTCTTTCCTTTTTCTTAAATGTCGTACCCAGTCAAATAGGTTCATATAAATTGAAATGGAGGGAGTATAATTTTAGTTTCGAACTCGTAAATGAAGAAGAATCGAATAAAATGGTCAAAGTGCAATATCATAAAACTAAAAAAAGGATCCAGTTTGGCAACAAAATGAAAAATTGAGACAATATTTAAAAGAGAAAAGGACAAAAATGGTCCCTTAACTAAGATAGTAGGTTCAAAATAGTCCCTTAACTATGCACTTAACGGTTTTAGTCCTTTAAGTTTGTTACAAGTTAACAAAAATGGTCCCTTAACTATGAGAGTAGGTTCAAAATAGTCCCTTAACTATGCACTTAACGGTTTTGATCCTTTAAGTTTGCCATAAGTTGACAAAATGGTCCCTTAACTATGAGGGTTGGTTAAAAATAGTCCCTTAAGTATGCACTTAATGGTTTGATAATGTCAGAAAATGGTGTCTCGAAACACAAAGTCCGACAGACTCTATCGACTAAATAAAATACACTAGACTTTAGAAATAAATTAGAAATAGCAGAAACTAAAAAAGTTGTCACTACCAAAAACAAGCGAAAAAAACGATGGACGGAAACCGATGGATAAAATCGAGGGACACTATTTTTTTTTTTTAATTTTTATTATTTTTTACGAAAACCAACGGAAGTCCATCGGTTATTTTTGAGGAAAAATGCGCAGAAACTATTTTAAAAAAAAAGAATTACTACACTGGAAGTATTTAGTTTTCTCTAATTTTCAGTAAAAGCGAATCTAGTGTATTTTACTTAGCGAATGGACTCCCTCAATTTTAATCGACAGAATCCGTCGGTCTTTATGCTCCGAGACACTATTTTTTGACATTATCAAGTCTGTAGGTTTTCCTCAGTTTTTTCCTATAACCGACTAACATCCATCGGTTTTGTCCCGAGTTATTTGACCGATCTAGAGTTCTCACTAATTTTTCCCTTATATCATAGTTCTCGTCAAATCTAACAAATAGAGTTCGATGAATATTTTGTCGAGACTAAAACTGTCAACTTATGACAAACTTAAAGGACCAAAACCGTTAAGTGCATAGTTAAGGGACTATTTTGAACCTACTCTCATAGTTAAGAGACTGTTTTTGTTAACTTGTAACAAACTTAAAGGACTAAAACCGTTAAGTGCATAGTTAAGGGACTATTTTGAACCTACTATCATAGTTAAGAGACCATTTTTGGCCTTTTCTCATATTTAAAACCAATCCCTCAGGGACGCTCCATGTTGTAATTTAGTGTCCTAATTCTGCCCATAACCCCCAATTTTATTTTACCATAAGTCCATAACACAATTGTATTAAACAAGAAAATCCAAAACTGAAAACCCCTTATCTTTGTACCCAAACTCAGTGAACGCCATTGATGAATTCCCAATTCAGTGCCTACACCTAAATTACAACTACCCAACTCAATGGACTACAATTACAACACATGGGCCGGAATACCACCAAACCCGACCCTATACCCGAATCCTTCATCACAACCGGATCCTTATTCTTATCAATCTGTGTCTCAAAACCCTAACCCTACTTCATATACACTCAGTTATGGCCACACAAATGGTCCTACTGGGGAGGCAGCGACGGTATATTATCAGGACCCTAATGTGGTGCGGCTTTTGGGGGCAAATGAACCTTACAGGTTTGGTGAGGTCAGTTATAAATATTATCAATTGGGCATCCTTTAAGTTTAATATCATTGAATTGGAGCAATCTTGATATAGGATATCTTAATTGTAATAGACTAGGAAAGAAATGAGAAATTGGACTAAAAATGTAGTGCTTGAGATTTGAACTGAATTTCGAACCCCCTAAACCATTGAACCAACCTCTACTCTTGTGTTTAGGGTATTTAAAATCTATACATGTATATATAAAAAATAAAAATTACCTTATATATACAATTTAATTTTTTGCCGAGGGTGTTCGGGTGAACACGCTCCCTGGGCCATAGATCAGCCCCTGCCTGCAATGGAGTTATTGCGGTTTTGGGAATCAGAAAAGAAGAGAGAAAGTAGAAGGAAGAAGAAGAAGAAGATTGAGATTGTGAAAGAATGGAAAATACCTGATCGATAACTGCCTTCCGGAAATCTGTTAAGCTCATTTAATAACCAACTAAGCCTCTAAATAACCGCCTAATCTGAGCCGTCTGATTGTATTAAAATGAGGTGTTCCGCGCCTTACGCGTGTTTTGATAAACCCCATTCCAATTGCTACACGTCATTACTCCTTCAGCTGCTTTTGCAATAACCCTTCTAGTACTCTCCGTTCTCACAGTCACTACATTAATTGAATTGATGTATTGTATTAGTTGTGATGGAGTAAAATATGAAAGTTTAAAATAAATAGTTAAATGTACTCCACGAGGTTGGACAAATGTGGTGAGACTTTGGGGGCAAATGAACCTTACAAATTTGGATGGTCGTTACATATCGTTTAGTAATGTACCGTATGTATTGTAGTATACTGTATTGTTTTCATGAATACAACGTTTGGATAGATTGTATCATTTTTCGTCTTTTTCTAATGTCAATTTGAAGAGTAAGCTTGCAATATTATAAAGAAAAAAGTAGGTTATGGGTAGAGTTGGTTGGGTAAAGGGTAAAATTAGAATTATTAAATTGTAAGGGCAAGATGAGAAAAAAAACAAAGTAATGACACAATCACACCAAGTCGGTCGTTACATAAATTGGCACTTGTCGTCGTTATGGAGGGAGTGTATGATCTTGGTGTCTATTAATAATTACCATTTGTCTTCTTTCTCCAGTTTCCTTCTAGTTCCTATAAACGAGTACAAAATTATTGTGACTTGTGTATTTTGTAGAGCTGGTTTTGAGGGAAACTCGAGAAGGTTTAAAGAAACAACTTTGGATGTTGAGAAAGAAACAAGAAAGAAAAACAGTAAAGGCAAGTGATACAAGGGCTACTTTAATACTATCGAAAATGTCTCAGTTTATACAACTTTTATCCCAAGTGAGTCAACATAACATCCAAAAGCCTCGGCTAAGTTCATATATTTGTTTTAGTTGCAACCACATATTTAACTTCTATCTAGGTGTTACAAAGGGGCGGACTAGAGGAGGGGTGGGGGGTGGGAAGGGGTTCATCCGAACCTCCTTTGCCTGGAAATTTCCGTGTATATAAGGTCAAATTTGATTTTTACGTATATATACTGCGTAATGAACCCGCTTGATACAACTGAGAAGCTTAGCCCAGTGGTCAAGGGGGTTCAAATTTTCTTTAAACTCGCGGTTTAGATTCTGGCTTACTGCTGAGTTTTCTCTACTTTTTAGCTTTAGCATTCCCTTCAAGCTCCATTAAGGCCCGCGATTTCTCTCCCAGCATTAATATCCTTTAAGGCCCACAATTCCTTCCCAGCATTGTATCCATTAAGGCCCACGATTACTTTCCCATGGGAAAAATCCAACTTAAACGATTTCAACATCCTTTTTGTCCCAAGATATGAACGTAATTGTAGTTCCTAAAATAGGTTGAAGAAGATCGGTTTCCTTTTTTCCCTTTTTTCTTTTCAATTTTGCTTTTCATAGGACAAATAAACTAGAAACGGCCAGCCCAAGTATATAGTTTCTTATTTTTACATTGTAGGTCTCTTGTAGAAAAATATTTATATTAATACCATAATTTTTGGAGTATTTCCATTATAGCAGATTTTATAGTTAATGTAGCATATTTAAACGGAATACTATCACTTTTATTTGTATATTCTTTACCTTTTCCAAAAAATTAGGGATTACATTTAGATTCTTATTATTTTTTTCCTCTTTCTCTCATTCATAAGTCATATCAGTCTCTTTCTGGTTCAAGAACCTTGATGATTCTCAAAGAGATATATGATTGAAGGGACACTAATTCGGGAAAAAAAAAAGGTTTAAAATAAAGTAGAACTCTGCAAAGTGAAAGAAAAAAAAGTGTAAGAAATTTTAAGAAGAGCTCAATGGAGCAGGGTAAAAGTAGAAATGTTAAACCGAGGCATGACAAGGCGAGTTAAAATATAGCGGGTTAAGGCTAGTCTTGACCCGCCCCGCCCTTACCCATTTATCATCTTGTAATTTTCGTGTGTTACTACTTTATATTTTGAATCCTGCCTCCACCAGTGGACTGTTACAAAACCATTTGTGTCACGTGCAGTAAACAAAGTGGCAAATTAACGAATTTCTCTTACCGGCAAGGTGGTTCCAACTGTTACATTCAATAATCTCTCTGTATGCCAACTAAAAAGTGATAATGGATAAGAAAGGGGGAAACAATTATAAAGAAAGGAAACTTCCTGTGGATTCAGATTATATTTATACATGTAGGGATCGAGGTTCAGAGACCATAATGTCAATCCCATTGAAGTCTTTTATCTTGGATCAATTGACATATTTAAGGTTGGTTTTGCTGATTGAGGCGGCCAATGATAGTGGTGATCCTTTGCTAGTTTGTTTTCGTTTTCAGAAATTATTGATGATAGCTTGATTGTTCATGGTTAGATGCTTATTAGTGGTCCTGAATTTAGATGTTTGTGGATAACTGATGGCACCTGTCATCATTCGAGGGCTTAAAGCTGGATCGCGTTAATTAAAAGACCTACCTCCTTATGCTGTTTCTGTTCTGCAATGATCTTATGCAATGATTGACCATGTGTTTCATCCATGTGATTGTCTTAGATGATAATCTTTCTTGGGATTGACATCTCACTTAAAGGTCGTTCATTTCCTGCAGTACATGTTTCCACAAACATCTCATCTATATAGCAAATCTGTCACTTTTATTTTCTTGCGTCGTCTTATCACATGTTTATATATTTAAATGGTTTCAGCATTTTAAAATATCTATAAGTACTCTCTTCTATTTAAAAAGAATGTCACCTGAGTACTTTATCACCTGAGTACTTTATCTACAGGTAGCTGCAGTGTCCCTAAATGGAGCAGAGAAATTGACCCCTGCAAATGTAAATTCCAACTTTTCCATCCAACCTCTGAGAAGTGGGTCTTGGGGAAGAGGCCAAAAGAGAAGTAAGATACAGCCTGTATGGTGTGATGTCTGCAAACTTGAATTTAACAGCAAAACTGTTCTTGACCAACATAAATTAGGGAAAAGACACAAAAAAAGTTTGGAGAAATTAAAAGGAGGCAGTGTTATCACCGCGACTACTTCTGCCCCTCTTGTTGCTTCTGCGGTGTCAGATAACCCATTCATTGGACTGCAAAAGAAGCCTAACGAGGTGAATTCAGCAAATGGACAAGCTGCAGGGGAGAAGGCCATTGAACTGGTGGAGAATTTGGAGGCAAAGAGGCGAAAAGTTTTGGAAGGAGGAGCAGCCACAGACGAGGTCCGTATTTGTCCCGCTTGCAACGTGGTTTGCAACAGTGAGACTGTTTACAAAGCTCATCTCACAGGTAAAAAGCACATTGCTAACATAACAAAGCAAGAGAAGTTTTCTGCTGCTTCTGCATCTCTTGTTCCTCCAGAGGTGTCAGTTAGCACATTTATTGGACCACAAGAGAAGCCTAACTTAGTAAATTCTGGAAATGGGCAAGATGCAATAAAGAAGGCAGCTGAGCTGATTGAGAATTTGGAAGCCAAGACGCAAAAAGTTTTGGAAGGAGGAGCAGCCACAAATGAGGTCCGTAAGTGTCTTGTATGTAAGGTGGTTTGCAACAGTGAGACTGTTTTCAGACATCATCTAGCTGGTAAAAAGCACATAGCTAACATGAAAAAGCAAGCATCTGGAGCTGGAGTAGCCCCTGCCAATTAGAATGGGAATTTTGAGGAGATGGCGCTTGTTCATGTTTCTTACAGCTTTAGGACTAGTTTACTGTAAATGACATTATTTGCAATATGTTTGATAGTAACTCCTTTCTTGAAGCCAATAGATTTCGTGAAACGAGGTCGTATCAGCTTTATCAAAATAAGTGGCCACAAATTTGGCAATTGGCTGATTAAGCCAGAACATGAAGACCAAGTTTTTTTGCAGCTATCAGTTCATGAAGAAGTGGTTTTTTTCTGTCGATAATGGACTGTCGATATAATCGAAGTTCCCCAGACCTCTAAACCCATCCCAGCAGACCTGGCAGCACCTGCATCAGGTATGATTGCTTAGCAGGGCACTGAGAACTAGTACATTTAATATCTAATTTTTGTTGTAAATTAGAAATCGTGTTTCGTCTTATGAAGAATGTACAGAGTTTTTTTTTTTTTTTTTTTGGTGATTGAGACTCTTGACAATGAAACATTGATTCAGTAGGTCAAATTTATGGCAGTAAAACGGCTATAATGGGTATTTGGAAATGGGCGAGGCTATAAACGGAAACATTGATGCACAACTTTGTTTTTGAGTATATATAAATTAGGGAAAAGGGTCAAATATACCTCTGCCGTTATACTTTCGGTTCAAATATACCCCTCCCGTTATACTTTGGCACAAATTTACCCTTAATTTTAACGGAGGGGCATGTGGTCAAGCTTAGAATCAAATGACCACCCCATACCTGATTTTCTTAGAAAGCCACCCGTTAATATAACCTATACCCGAGTCCCGACCCATTACTTCCACCTGTCATCTTCCTCAACCTCACCCTTCGCTTTTCTCTCCAGCAACTCATTCCTCCATTAAAATCTTCTTTGATTCTTCCCATTTTCTTCTGTTGTTAGTTCAATGAATGAGATCAATTTCGTTATTCACAAGTGTATAATGGGTACAATAAGTTTGTATTTCAGATTTTGTTTCCTTATGATGTTTAAATAAATCATTTCTTTAAATAAAGATCAAGGATAATTGTGGTTTTGGCTCTGGTGACGGTATCACTTATCTTCCCATTTGAGAAAGAAACAACAGAATAATTTGTGAGAATCCCTTGGATGAGGTTAAGGCAGCAAAAGGTTTCTGTTAGTCTTGTACTGATCAAACGATATTACATAAATTAAAATGGAGCGAGTACTATTTTTTTTGAATGTATGAGATAGAGATAATTAAATTTAACTATCTCTATCTCATACATTAAAAAAAAATAGTAATCGCTCCATTTTAATTTATGTGATATAATTTGATCGGACAAGAAGTTTAATTAAAAAAAAAGGAGTTTTAATACTTATAGTTTAAAATAAGTTTCAAATATTTGTGTGATTATAAATTATTTTATTAAAAATGAAATATATTTTTTAAATTTAATTTACTTCTAAATATGAAAAGATTGACTTTTTTCAAAACATATTGGAAAGAAAAATATATTACATAAATTAGAACATAGGGTAGATGAAAATATTACTCACCTTAGGTTAAAATTTCTGTCGGTCACTGAATTGCCAAGTCAATTTAATGAATGCACAGGAAGTCTTTTCCGGAAGAGAAAAATGGGGCATGCTGCTGAAAAGATATAATAACATAAAATTCAAGGAGTAAATGAAGTGTAATTTCTCTTTCGTGGTTAATGTATTGTACTAATTGTGACTAGTCATGTGTCATCTTTGGTAGGTTATCGATTATAGGAAGTTACAACTTTTAAGTGATTTAATATGTAAAAAAGTATTTTTTTGAGCTGAAGATCTATCGATAGGGGTAAAGATCGTACACTCTACTTTCCTCATATTTCATTTATGAGATCACATTATATATTTATTTTGTAATGTGTAAAAAATATTTGTACTATCAATGTATACTAACTAAGTTAGTTGTATTACGTGTCCATTTAAAAAATAAAGTAGTTTGCATCCAATACAGCAAAAAGAATTTAAAAAAACTCTTTGGTTTGCAAATTACCGACAGCGAGTAAATGAAATTGCAAAAAACTTGTAAATAATGCCTAATGCATCGTGGCTTACACGACAAATTCTTCTTGAACACAACTAGAGTCAGAAAAATAAAAGATCAAAGTCAAATTTCGGATAAAACTGATCTTAATGAGAGTTTGTTTAGTGGAAATCCATCTTTGTTTATTATATTTTATTCTTTATACATTATTGGTGGTGAAACATACGTTCTCTATGTTTTAAATAGAGGAATAGTGCTTAAGCTACGAAGATAAAAAACATCTGCTCCCTTCGTTTCACTTGGTTGACACTAATTTTCTATTGGTTCGTTTTAAAAAATATTTTAAATTTACTTAATGAGAAGTTTTTATGCATTGACATGTTTAAGATACAAGTTCCAAAGGTTTTAATTTTATAGCACAAATATTATGATATGTAATATCGTATTCCATTGTCTCAATTTATGTGATACTCATTCTTTTTATTCAGTCAAAAAAAGAATGACAAATTTTAATATTTAGTAATAATTTAACTTAAAACATGTGAATTTTTACTCTTAATTAGATGCTTTTTAGCCACCAAAATTTATATGGCTTGTTTTAGACCGTAAGTTTAAAATCTTAAACTCAATGTTTAGTAAAACACTTTCATATATTTTGGGAGGAAGGAGTAAATTTTAGAAGTCATAATGTCTTTCTTAATTTTCATGTCGAGTCAAAACTATGCCAAATAAATTGCAACAAAAAGTAATTTTGCATTGTATTATCACCAATCTTCCTTTCGTAGTATAATTTTGGTCATTAAAACCACTTGTCATTCGATCAAATAGTCAAGTTCACGGGTAACTAAAACCTCAAGTAATTTATTTGTATAACTAATATCGAGGGGTTTTAGGTATTCTGTGAAAATCTAGACTTTCTATTCAAATTTTGCTAAACATGTAAACTAAATCAAATTAAATATAGAACTAGTTTTATTAATTTTGATTTTAATATATTTTTTTGTAGCTTTTGAAATAAAACCACATTTCTTTAGGTTGAGGGACGAAAAAGGAAAAGAAAATCGAGTTAGTGCAGTACAAACTTGTCTATACATATTTAAACACTATTTTTCCAAATCTTTTTAATAGGTACTCCATGTAGCAATTATTAAAGAAATAGAAAAACGTGTTACAAGATTGTAATTGTATGAACTATATAAAGCAAAACTATTATAATAACGGACCTAGTTAGTAGCAATATTTTTTAAAATATAGGTTGTTTATAGATGAACTATTTAATGAAACACGAAAGGTATATATAATTTAAAAATACAATCTAAAAATTAATATATCAAGTGCATATACGTCGTCAGTTTCGTTTACTTTGGATTCAGGTTTTTCTTTTGATATTAATTAAATCTTTACCATAATTTCGTGATTTTCGGACAGCCTTCTCTTTATTCCCACATCTTCTATTTTTCTTCTTTTTCTTTTTTTTTTTGCATAGTTATTTTTTTTTTTAAAAAAACCTTTTCTTTGCGTTGAAACTTGTATGCCACATGCTTTTGAGTTTTGAGTAGTAAAATATTGCACACAGTCCTGTTTTTTTAATTTATTTATCGTTATTACACATTTCCGTTGTAATTTTTTTTTGCTGCTGTCACCTCTTCTCTTCTTCTTTTCTTTATTTTTGTTTCCTAAAATAGAAAAAACATTATCCATCAAAATTAGAAAAAACACACAAATAATACAAAAAAATAGGCAAATTACCATCTCCCCTTCCCCTTTCTCTCTGCATTCCATTTCTGATCTCGGGGAAAAAAAAATTAGCTTTTCAGCTCAAGAACAAATTCCCACTTTGAATTTTATTCAAATATTCGTTATTTCATTTGATTAATTCATTCCTTCATACATAGGTTCCTTTTTCTTTTTTCTTTTTTAAATTCTTTTGCACACACAGATGTGTTATGTGTGTGTATTCACATTGAAACTGATATAGAAAGTTGTAGACATTACCATTTATACAAGCTAGGTGAGATAACCCAATGCATTGGTCTTGAAAGAGACCCTTAACCTTAAGATCCTCAAAAATGTTGTTTTGGTGGATCTGATGTTGAAAAACAGCAAATTTGCACTGTTAAGTATTATCAAGAATAGGAGAATAAGGTTAAAAATCCTCAAATCTTGATTGTGGGGTTACTTTCTTTTCAAGATTAGCTTTTTTAGCTTGAGAGCCTCTAAAGGAGTAGAGAAATTAGTTGGGGTTGGAAGAAATGCAGCTGCATTTCTCACCTAGTATGAGAAGTATAACAATATCGAGCAGTGGTGGTAGTAGTAGTAGTAGTAGTAGCAGTAATGGCAATGGAGGGGTAGGTGATTTGATGAAGATCAAAGTTGCAGCTCGAAAATTCTCATATCGAACACTCTTTCACACTATACTTATACTAGCATTCTTGTTGCCATTTGTCTTCATTCTCACTGCTCTTGTTACCCTTGAAGGTGTCAACAAGTGCTCCTCATTTGGTACTTAATCTTCCTTTCCCGCTTTATTTTATTGTTACCTACATCCTTAATATTTTTCATCCACACTAATTGATTCCAAGATCATGTTGTGCTTCTTCATTGTTGAAAATTGTTGCTTGAGGTGGAAACTTTCATGTTTCTTTTACCAAAGTATTAGTATTAGGTAGCTTTTTATGTGTAGACTTCCAAATGCTCCTCATTTGGTACTTAATCTTTTTCCCCTCCATTTTCCTTTATTGATTGTTAGCTAGATCCTTAATGTTTTTTCTCTGTTTTCCTTTATTGTAATGTTGATTAGACCTTTCACCAATCCTTCCGAGTGGTCTGGTAGGAGGTATTAGAGAAAATAATGCTAGTATTAGCTCTGGTATTATTTAGTCACTTGTTTGGTAGTGTTTTCAACGTACCTGTATTAGTTATACACCCTATTCAGTACTATTCTTATAGTACATAGTAAACTATGGCATTAACAATACCAGTACTATTCCTGTTCTAATACACCATATTCAGTACTATTCTTTTACACCCTACCAAACGACCCCTTAGTGATATCCGTCGCCACATTAATTGCTTCCTAGATCATTTTCTGCTTCTCCATTGTTGTAAATTGTTGCTCGAGGTGGAAATTTTCATGTTTCTCTTCCCAAATTATTATTAGTTAGCTTTTTATGTTTAGACTTCTAAATGCACCAGTTGAGCAACTTTATAGTGATTGAGGATACCAGAAGGGACAAGATAGACCTAAACTCACATAAAGGGGATTTGTCGGAGAAAAGCTATAATCTTTAGTAATCAAGGCAAAAGTAGCTAAAAGTAGAACATATTGAAAGCAAATGATCCATATGGGCGATACCAATTAGTTGGGAGGGACTACGGTTTATTGCACTTACATTAGGTTTGGGGAGGAATAAGTGTGGGATTTAGAGAACCCGTGATTTGCCTTAGATAAATTACTCACCAATATTGGATTAAATCGGGCTCGAATATAACACAATATATAGAGGATTCTTATAATATGTTGCTCGGACTCTTCAAAAATGCTGATGGGTGCCTGTCGGATCCTCCAAAAATAGTATATTTTTTGAGGATCCGACATGGGTGCTGCAACATTTTTGGAGAGTCCGAGCAACATAAATTTATCCTTGACCCTAATTAGTTTGGGGTTGAGGCGTAGTTGAGTGATCAGACTGATAAAAAAAGAAAGGTATAATGGAGTGATCAGTTGATTATTAGGTCGCCTGGATTTTGTCACATGTCAATAGGAATTAAATCATTTCCCTGTCACCGGCAATGCCGTAGGAGTTGTTTTATTCTTAGTTTTATTGAGTGTTGTCTGATGTACTATAGTGGTGTTGATTATTTCTATCATTACCCTATCCAAGTATTTCGGTTTGATAATAAATACCCTTTAGAAAGGAAAAGAAGGGCAATGTTATACTCAATCTGAAATAAGTTTTTGCAATCCTTAACTCGTTTGTTTTTGTTCAACTAATAATTAACATCTCAAAATGGAATTACTACTGTACATACTTTTGTCGGTATGAGTTGAAGTACTGAATATCTGTGTGCATTTGGGTGGGGTGGGGTGGGGGGCTTAGTGCTGTTTCAGGTACTTTGTTCTAATGGCATCTAGTAAGTGCGGTTTTAGATATTGCTTACTTGCATGTGTAATAAATTCTCCTATGTATATACCGTCAGTAAATATTGTTTGTTTTCTACGTGTTTGCACTTTTTTGAATCACAAGTTTCTTCAGTTGACAAATTCATATCACATCATTCAGTTGCTTTGGATATACTTTTAAATGCTGCTTCTCTGTTCCAAAGAAATGATAGAAGAAGCTTTTGCTGGACAGACTCTTTTGGGTTTTGGGACCCCAGTGCGTCTTTGGGTCCTGTTTGAATTTGGTCTCGTGTTGGATCTAGTTACGATGCTTGTACTTGCTGCTTCTTTCTCAATTCAGTTCCAGATATTGTCTGTTAAAGGTGCTAGTTTTCATTTCTTTATGATTTTCCTGAGATACCATAACTTCATTTCCTTCACATTGATCTTCAGATTGTTTAGGCAGACGATTAGGACCAAAGCTCCTTGGGCGATCTGATGGTTCAGGGGTAAATAAACTTCCATCTACATTTCTTGTTGAGCGCTTAAGTTGAATGCCTTTCCTTTCTTATCTTTGTTTTTTGTGATAAGTTTAAGTGGACTACCTTTCCTTAGCCCAAGCCTTTGACATTTTTTCTGTTTCAGCAGAAGCTTGTTAAGGATTTTGTTAAGATCCTCAATCAAGTGAACTCTGAGGAAGTGCCTGCTGGCTTGAAGCTCCCAGAGTCATATACTCAACTAGTTTCTGAAATAAAAAACAACAAGCACAGCATAAAACAATTTGCTTTTATGCTGAAGGGAATGGTATGTGCATGTAATTGATCTCTCTCTTTATTTGTGTACTATTTATTTCTAGACACATTAATTCTGCATTTCCATTTTGCTTTATTGTTACTCTTGCCTTTTCTTTTGGGCATCATGCACACTGGTGGGGGGTGGTTGAGTTACTTCTTGTCCCCACTTTGTTTTGGGCAGGGACAAATACAGAAAGATATGAATAGCGGAATGAAAGTGCATGAGATATGAATACGGTCATTAAACAGCTAAGAACCCTTCCTCCTGTCATACATAGCCTGTTTGTTTGAGGATACCAATACTTTTTCTTCTCCTTCGAATGTTATACTACTGTTGTAGATTTTGTTGCACGTTTTCATTGTGATGTTTGTTATGCACTATGCTGCAGTTTTGGAAAAAAAGTTTGATATATTATTTACCACATAGTTGTGGTTCCTTTAATGCCTATGCATGCATTCAGATTCTGTGTATACATTTGGATTATCTGTATATAGCCCTTACTAAACTTTCCTTTACATTTTTCTTTTCATCATTTGAATTTGCAGATGGAGAGATCTGAAAGGGAGATCAGGGAATCAAAATTTGCAGAGTTAACGAATAAACATTTTGCTGCAAGTGCAGTTCCAAAAGGCATTCACTGTCTTTCACTGCGGTTGACTGATGAATACTCGACCAACGCTCATGCACGCAAACAGTTGCCTTCACCAGAACTACTCCCTTTGCTCTCCGACAACTCATTGCACCATTTTGTACTGTCGACTGATAACATTCTAGCTGCGTCAGTTGTCGTCAATTCTGGCGTGCAGTCATCTCTAAAGCCTGAAAAGATTGTGTTCCACGTCATCACTGATAAGAAAACATATGCAGGCATGCATTCATGGTTTGCTTTGAATCCTGTCTCTCCTGCTATTGTGGAAGTTAAAGGTGTTCATCAGTTTGACTGGTTGACAAGAGAAAATGTTCCAGTGCTTGAAGCAGTTGAGAGCCATTATGGGATTCGACAATACTACCATGGAAATCATGTTGCAGGTGCCAATCTCAGTGTTATTACTCCACGCTCTTTTGCCTCAAAATTGCAGGCTAGAAGTCCAAAATACATATCCTTGCTAAATCATATCCGCATATATTTGCCAGAGGTAACACTTTGTCATATGGCATAAATTGTCTTCTGTTGTTTCTAACTTATAATTTGGAAGGATGAAATTGTCAGGTCAAAAAGGCTTGACAAGAGAGGGATAACCTAGTAAGGACAAGTTGGGTATTCAGTCACTAATGGAGCAAAAGTGGGAAGGGCCACTGTTGAGCTCTTGCGTAGGGGTAAGGAGGGGAGGGTGTTTTTTACCATACTAAAACGAAAAACAAAAAAAAACCAAAAAGGAAAAAGTAAACTGTTAAGTCCAAAAGGCTTACTTTTTATCCCTCTCTCACAGTCATATGCATCTATCTTGCAGCCTATTGGATAATATATCACTGGTTTTAATTATAACCGCTCAGGAATAAAATTTCAGGATGAGTATAGAGACAAATGATAGTCTTAATTATGAAAAATTATTGCTTAAGCAAACTGCAACAACAACAACATACCCAGTGTAATCCCACAAGTGGGGTCTGGGGAACTTAAGCAAACTGCCTACTGTGGAATTTGCTTTATTGATCTCAACCTAAATTTAGTCTATTGTTCAGATTTTCTCTGTAGGATTTAGTATTCATATGTTAACATTATCAACTTATTCAGTATATACACGTAAGCAGAGGCCATATACCCAAATTGTGTGTTTGCATATTGCTAAAGGGAACAGATTATTTCCACAATCCTTTGCCATTTACTTGCCAATAGAATGGAATAGCAGAGTCTTATGCAGTACTTCTCAAAACATATCTGCTCACAATTTTCAAGCTTCCAGTCCTTGTGAACAAAATCATTGCATACCCTACGGTGCATCAGTTGTTGTTAATCAATAAGGAAATCCACATTTTTTTTATCTTCCTCTAAAAAGTTCTTTTTCATGGGCATCTTCTATTCAAAAGGATCTTACTCAATTCAAATTTGGAGCGTGAAGAGCACATGTTAGCATTTGTTCGTTCCTCGTTTTCTTCTTCTTGTTCTGTCATTTACCAAATGTCCCATAAATACTACAAATGTGTAGCCCCAAGTGCTTTTCATTTCAGCTAGAATCCTGCTTTATACAGCACAAGTTTTTTCTGTTTTATTTTCTTCTCCTTGCTTTTGATTGGCTTTAAAATTTACATTGTCCTATTTTGGCTCTTTATTCTTTCACATATTTTTGTATCTCAACTTCCGCATTGTGTAGATATGAACGCTCTCTTACCGGTACAAGCTTGAGATTTTTGTGTTGTATTTTGCAGCTCTTCCCAAACCTTGATAAAGTGGTTTTCTTAGACGATGATGTTGTAATTCAGCGTGACCTATCTCCCTTGTGGGACATTGACCTGAATGGTAAGGTGAATGGAGCTGTTGAGACCTGTGAAGGTGAAGATAAGTGGGTGATGTCTAAGCGATTCAGAAATTACTTCAATTTTTCTCATCCTCTCATAGCAAAGAATTTGAACCCCGACGAGTGTGCATGGGCTTATGGGATGAATATCTTTGACTTGCGTGTATGGAGAAAGAAAAGTATAAAAAATAGTTATCATGCATGGCTTAAAGAGGTAATCACATCTTCATAATTTTTAACCTAATCTTTAAATATGTGAATTTTCTAAATTCCATGGGATTATTATGTTTTGATCTTTCAAGAGCTGGAGATGACCCTTTTCTTTTTTTTTTTAAAAAAAAAAAAAAAAAAAACTTTCAAGAGCTGCAATTCTTCTTGGATTCCTGCTTATGTCTTCATAGTACTTGTCTTTTTTTGTAGCTCATTTAACTTTTCTCTAGTGACATGTTCATCTAAGAGACACAAGTACGTGTACGTCCTAGCTCAGCATTTTTGTTTGTTATATGAGATAAGCTTTACGATCTTGGTTTCCTGTTTGACACATAAAAGATATTGTGATTAAGAAGTTTAATGGTTCTAGAGGTCTTTATTGTCTATTTTGGTATCCATGCTTATATAGACAAGGGCATCGCATGGAATCTTTGCTTTACCTATTATTGCCCAATGGGACCGGTGTAGATTAGATGTTGGGTGACTAAATTGTGTTGTATTATGCCACTCAAGGATTTATCTGTTATTTCAATTCTGAAAAGAGTTGAATAATTTGAACTACTTATTTTGCAATTCAACTTGGAATCATGTGATCTTGTCCGCGGCGTTTTCTAAATTTTCTGGTGAACAGAAATAAACGTGCTTTTGGTTGGCATTCTGAAGCTTTTTGATCATTGTAGAATCTGAAGTTAAACTTGACAATGTGGAAACTTGGTACACTGCCTCCTGCTTTGATTGCATTCAAAGGTCATGTTCATCCGATTGACCCATCGTGGCACATGCTTGGCTTGGGCTATCAGAATAATACCAATGTTGAGAATGTGAAGAAGGCTGCTGTAATTCATTACAATGGCCAATCGAAGCCTTGGCTTGAAATAGGCTTTGAGCATCTCCGTCCTTTTTGGACCAAGTATGTTAACAGCTCCAATGATTTTATTAGGAATTGCCACATATTGGAGTAGTTAATGTGTTATGCTGCGAGGACAACACACAGGATAGAAATTCAAATGGCACAGGCTTTGCAGAATATTTGCGGGGAACTTCAAACCGAATTGACAAGGAGATTCTGATACTTAGCAGAATTGGTTGGATATATTCAGGTATTGGACGTGCTGCTTTGACTCAGTTCTATGAAGAGTACCTGCAACACTAGCATGGATATGAGATTCATTCTTCCCATCTGTCAACTAAAAATTCGTCGCCTAGTTTGTTATGTGACAAAGTACATTATATTTGCCCTTTAGCTGGATGTAGCATACGTCTGCTGATTAGGAGGCAATATCAGTGATACAAATTGGGACATCCCGAGAAGCAAAACTAGGATGCTGGCGTTGTTGGCTACCCCTTTGGCCCCGTTAGAGGTTGAGATGATTCTTTTAACATAATTTCATTTTTTCCCTTGTCAGTTTGGCTGCCATCGCCCTTTTGTTTCTTGATTAAATCATGTTTTCTCATGTTAGACTGTAGATTATAGAAATTTTAAGTTCCCAGTCGATGAACTATGTAGTTATACATATTGGTACTTATTTTGTATGATTGAGATATATTATTGACAGGATCAGAAAATTCTTTTTATCAAGTTGTCCTCTCAGAGACCTTTGCTTATATATTCCATGTAGCATAAACTGGGCATGTGATTCTTTCAGAGATGTGAGTTGTTTCAACGTTTTCTGATTCTGCAGCATTTCCTCTCTCTACATGATGATCTTTTCGAGTTAGTTTTACTTTTCAAATTTGGAATTTACTTTAGATTAATCGGGACTGAGGTATAGTTGTTCTTTGTTGTTGTATTCTCTATCTGAAATCCAAAACTAACAACGAAGAGGAGAAATATGATCGCAGCAGAAGGTTATGATGCTCATTCTCCAATTAGAATTGGCTAAATGTCAATGTCGAAGGGAGCTATCATACTTGTAGCCAAGAGATTGAAATGCTCCAATTTGGACCAGAGTAATACCTGCATACCACTTATAGTACTCTTTCCCTGCTTTACTTGAGTAGGGAAATAGTTCCAGCTGTTTTAGGATATAAACATTACTCTTATGTCTTATAGGCAGAAGGGACACCCCAGAATGGAGCAGAGAAATTGGGTCTATTTTTTGTGTTTTTATTTCTTCAATGTTGAATACACCAATAACAACAACTACGATTCAGTCCTAAAGAAGTTAGAGCATGCAAGAACATGTGGTGTATAAGACTTGGCAGGAAGTAAGCTATATATAGGAGAAAGAAACATCAAATTGGGCCCTATGCATGTTTGAATCTGGCACGTCTTAGGGCCTTGTCTACACCGGAAAGCAGCTTAAATGAGCCTTTTGACAACAGTGGTGGTTAGCAACCACTGGATGCATTTTAAAACCAATTAGTATGTTCAAAATTTAGTGAACATGAATTTTCCCAACTGTTCAGTAGTATTAAAAGCGAATATTGACCTCAGTCTATCAACAGCTTCTTATGATCAAAGCAAATATTAACATCCAATCTTATGAAAAATTGGGTAAGTACTTCCATTCAACCTTTAATACGATCAAAACCAAGGAATATCATATGTAATACTAGTTAAAAGAGGCATTGGGACTCAGCTTCACAAGTCTTGATTATGGAAAGGCATCAGGATCTCCCGTTATACTTCTATTAGCAGCCCTGCATTTATGAGTGGACAAGAACTAGTCCTTCGAATAGGATCTGCTGATCGTCGTCCTCCTCCACCTGCAAAATTGAGGAGAGCAGATGAAAATGAAAATTCCCATTTAAAATAAAATAAAAAAAAAGACAAGGAGAATTGACCAGCATTTAGGTGTAGTTACAAAAGCCAATTATCAACATGCTTTAGAAACAAGAGCACACATAGAGTCATGCTGGAAAATAACCTGAATGTCTTTCTGCATTGGGAATGGCTGGAGGAATGTCTTAAGCTGGTGTGGCACCAGCACCAGGGTCCTAAATAGAGCAACCATTGTCAGATACAAGTGAAGCAGAAAACAGAGATGTAACACCACTTACAAGAGGTCGGGAAGCAGGAGTTGCAATTGGAGTCCAATCAAAAGCATAGTCAAATTGAAAGCCTGCAAAGTAAAGGTAATGGATATATTAACAGACAAAGCTAAAAAGCATTTCTTCCAAGCTTATTAAGACCTTCACGGATGAATAGGTCACGGAATATTCTCTTCAGATAAGCCTAATCTGGTTCATCCTCAAACTGGAGAGAACGACAGTGATTGAAATATGATGCAAATGCAGTAGGATAACCCGACATAAGTCCTGCGGAAACACAGACAGATCAGCATTTAAGTTCCATAGTAAAAAGGAGTCCAATCACCATATTTACGAATAAATTACCTCAATAAATGTTGAAGCCTTCTTTTCTCCAATTTTCTCATACTGCTGCTTCTTAGTAACTACTGTGATCCCTTCCCAAGGAAGACTGCAATAACTAGATGTCAAACACATGCAGGCAAAGGCAAAAGCAAGAGGAAGACAAATTGCAGCAAAAATCACCTTCCTCGGAGGAAGTATTCTAAATCATCCCTCGTGCTTTGTTCTATAATTACCAAAATAGTACATCAAGTCAAAAGACAGCAAAGTTCATCTATCAGAAGAGTGAAAATAAAGAATCAAGAACACTTACCGAAATCAAGGTGAGTGTATATGCTAGCATATATCGGAGAGACTATAAAGTTTTTGTTAATTCTGCAGGGCCGAATACCATGTTAACTAACTAATGTAATAGGATTAAAACAAATGCATTGGCACAAAAATAGTACTAATATATATCCTAGAACACACTGAATTAAGAAGAGAGCAGCCCTATGTTATACCTACAATTCCAAGCTGGAAATACACACACCACAATGTTTTCTTTAGGGAACGGAAGAGGAAGGAGAGGGAGTGGTAGAGTATTTTTCAAAAGTTTAATTACAATCATTAGTCACATCTTGTTTCCTGTCCTTCCAAATCCTTCCACCCAAACATAAAGTGTTTTTGGTAGGAATACATGCATTCATTGTGAAGATTTTTAGCAAGAAGAAAGGGCTTCTTGTATTTCTGAATGAATATACAATCCATAAGAATGGGTACTTATACATGAGTTCTAAGACTAAATAAGGAAAGACAATATTACACAATTAATTCCTAATCATTTACATCAATACAATATATTCCTAAAATTAAGCTATCAATCTTAATCATCAATATCAAATCAACATCTTAATCATTAATACCAAATCAACACTCCCCCTCAAGTTGGTGCAAAGATGTCGCACATGCCCAACTTGCAAACCAGTGTATGAAAAGTCCGTTTGTTGAGGCCTTTAGTAAACACATCAGCTAGTTGTTTTTCTGATGACACGTGGAATAAACTCAAGACACCACCCGTGACTTTTTCTTTGATGAAGTGTCGATCAATTTCAACATGCTTTGTTCGGTCATGCTGGACTGGATTTCGAGCTATACTGATTGCAGCCTTGTTGTCACAATACAAGGAAAGTTTCCTTTTTTCAGACAATCTCAATTCTTCTAGTAACTTTTGTAACCACAAAAGTTCGCAAACACCCTGTGCCATAGCTCTATATTCTGCCTCCGCACTTGATCTAGCAACTACACTTTGCTTCTTGCTTCTCCAAGTGACCAAGTTTCCTCCTACGAGTGTACAGTAACCGGATGTAGACCTTCTGTCATCTAAACATCCAGCCCAATCTGCATCGGTAAAGGCTTCTATTTGGAGGTGACCATGTCTGGAGTAAAGTAGACCTTTTCCTGGAGCAGACTTCAGATACCGCAAAATGTGAAAGACAACTTGCATATGAGGATCTCGAGGATCATGCATAAACTGACTCACTAGGCTGACTGAATAGGCTATGTCTGGTCTAGTGTGAGAGAGATAAATGAGTCTTCCAACCAGCCTCTGATATCTCTCTTTATTAACTGACTTTCCAACTCCGCTTTGTAGTTTGTGATTGCTTTCAATGGGTGATTCTGCTGGTTTGCAACCTGTCATACCTGTTTCTTTCAAGAGATCCAGAATATACTTTCTTTGAGAAATAAAGATTCCTCCTTTTGATCTAGCAACTTCAATTCCCAAGAAGTACTGCAATTTTCCTAGATCCTTGATCTCAAATTCCTGTGCCAACAACTTCTTCAATCGGGTCATCTCCTCTTTGTCATCTCCTGTCATTACTATGTCATCAACATAAACTATGAGAAGAGTGAGTTTACTCTTTAAATGTCTTATAAAGAGGGTGTGATCTGCATTGCTTTGTTGGTAACCAAAGGAGATCATTGCTTTATAGAATCTGTCAAACCAGGCTCTAGGAGATTGCTTCAATCCTTACAAGGCTTTCTTCAGTCTGCATACCTTTCCTTGACTTTGTTCAGTGTCAAAAACTGGAGGAATCTCCATGTACACCTCTTCTTCTAAGTCTCCATGAAGAAATGCATTCTTCACATCAAACTGTTGTAAGTCCCAGTCAAGATTAACTGCACAAGATCGAAGAATTCTAATAGTATTCATTTTTGCAACAGGAGCAAATGTCTCTTGATAATCCACTCCATAAGTCTGAGTGAATCCTTTAGCCACCAATCTTGCTTTGAACCTTTCAATGGAACCATCAGCTTTATGTTTTACAGTGAAGACCCATTTGCAACCAACCAACTTCTTGTCTGGTGGTGATGCGACAAGTTCCCAAGTCTCATTCTTTGATAAGGCCTTCATTTCTTCCAACATAGCTTGCTTCCACTTAGAATCTGCAAAAAACTCCCTCCAATTCTGGGGAATAGACACAGAAGAAATAGACAAGGCAAAGGCTCTATAGGAGGGCGATAAAGAATTATAGGAGACAAAGTTAGATAAAGGGTGTTTAGTGCAAGATCTGACTCCTTTCCTGTGAGCAATAGGCAAATCTAACTCATTAGGAAGTATAGATAACTCACCAGAAGAAGAAGGTTCGGCTTCGGCAGGTTGCATGATGGCTTCTTCTGCTCTATTTCTCCTTGAGTAAGTTATCAAATCAGGCCTATCCAAACGCCCAACAGTCTCCCCCTGAATTCTTTCTCCAATTTCACTTTCTCTTATAGCAGTAGTTTCAATAGTCTCCCCCTGAATTCTTTCTCCAATTTCACTTTCCCTTGTGGCAGTAGTTTCAACAATAGGACTAGGAAAAACCATCTCTTCTTCCTTATAATTCTCCCCCTGAAGAGGTGATGGTGTAATACTGAAATAGGGCTCAGATTCCCGAAAGGTAATGTAACACCTCGTACTTTTAACGAAAGTTTTGACCACGATCCTAGACTTAGAACATCAGATAAAGAATGTGGAAATTGAAATTTTTCTGTTCAGTTGTGATATGGTGGTTTACGCCCATGAACAGTGACCGTATTTCAATTTACGACCATGAACAGTGCCCGTAAACTGAAACCAAGAATTTCTGAACATTCTGGAATTTGACATTTTGAGGTCATATGGTTAAATACGGACCGTATTTCACTTTACGGCCCGTATTTCAAAACGTATTTCGAATTTGGGAAAACTTCCTTGATGAAAGTTGTAGAGCATTGAAATACCTTTCCAACGGTATCTTACGGGGGTCAAACGGACATTTGTGCAAGGAGTTATGGTCATTTTACTGAAGCGACACAGTGCAGTCCAAAGTGCAGAATACGGTCCGTAAATCAATTTACGGCCCCGTAAACTGACTTTACGACCAGCAGTGTTCAGGTCGTAAATTTCACTTTCACAGAACAATATATATTCGTCCATATCAGTTCAACTCATTATTTTTCATTCCTTCAAACCCTAGAACGACCTCCTACTCTCCTCCAACATCAAGAACACCAAGGTAAGTCCATTCTAATTATTCCAACTCCATTCTAACATATATCCTTGTAATCTAAACAAGAAATCATCATTCCTAATCTAGGGTTTTCAAGAAAACCCATCTCAAGATTCAAGAATCAAGATTTGGGAAATCTTCTCCAAAATTCAAGTCTTTAATTCAGGTTTTGGAGCAATTAAGGGTTTGCAACATATTTCCTTCCAAAGAGATTCAAGCTAGGTTTTGGGTGTTCTTCAATAGAAAAGTGAATTGTTAAATCTTGTTTAACAAATTAAGGTATGCCTCTTTTGATCGATTTTTTTTATAAACTCTTTGATTTTGATTCGTATGTCTCTTTTGAAAAATCTTATTTTGGAATGCATGACTTCTTTTCTTGAAGGTTCTTTATTGAATAGAAAGGGTGAACTTCTCATACAAAACCCTAATGTATGTCTAAGATTTTAATAATGTTCTTACCCTTATCATTGATAGATTTGACGGGTTAGAATAGAGAAAATGACATTGAAAGCTCGGTTATGATTTTTGGATATCAAATGATTTGTGGGCTGTTTTGGTATGATTAAATGGATAGAATTAGTTGGATATTGATATAAAATAATTGTTGAGATTGTTGTTGATGTTGTTGTTCTTGAATTTGGAAGTATAAATATTATTCAAGATCCTTTAATGAATGAAAGGAAAAGAAATCTTTTCATGTTCCTTGAACTCTAATTCATGTTTAAATGGTGATTAATGTGTGTGAGGGGACAAACCCACATTAAACCTAGATTGTAACAAACCCTATATATGTATGTGATATTATGAATGTTTTCCTCTATAAGATATGTTTAATAATGATGGTTAAGGGTTGGTAATGATATTCTCATTGATGATTTAAGACATGGAAATCTTTCGTAAAGAAGTTATACGTTTTCAAACATTGGTCGGAATAACTTATCCTTTCAATATGGCATAATGCTCCGTAATGATAATTTGACTACAAAGATGATTTCTTTTAGACAAGGTCATGCGTGTGTAGGGTCAAGCCCGCATCGAACCTTACACGAACTATACTACTTTGTGAAACTCGCTTTTCCCCATTATTGGATGATTGAACTTAAATCTTCTAAAGGTTAGACCTTCAACTTGTTTTGTTGTAAAATGGGTTTCTTAAACTTGAAATTTGAATAAGATATTTGAATAAGATTCTCAATCGGTGGTAACTTGAAATGCCTCTATTTGGGATGATGACTTGAGAAGTGAGGTTCGGCCCTAAGCCATAATTGATAATTTAGTAATATGACATTATTTGTATTTTTGTTTGTGTTTTTGTAACTGTCTGGTAAAGTTGTGTTTGTCCAGAGGACGATTAGCCTCCGTGATTTCCTAACCAGGAGTATCGATTGATTGATTAGTTTGCCTATGAGTGGCTTGCTTTCTATCTTGTTTCCTGTGAGTGGCTTGTAGTGATATAGAATTCGTAAGTGAAATTCTTGGCATGGTAAATGGTAAAGAGTTAAATTGATATGCCTTTCGTTGATCGATATGTGTAATGAACTTAAATGTTATTGACGGTATGACTGCTTTGAGACAATTGGTGAATCGGCTTCTATGCCATGGACTTTGTTGTTCTGTTTGCCTTGCTATTCGGGAGGAGGAGTAGCCACTATGGATCCTATTGTATTAATTGCCTTGCCATTCGGGAGGAGGAGTGGCCACTCCCGGGTTCGCTACCTGGGGTGCATTAATGGCCTTGCTATTCGGGAGAAAGAGTAGCCACCGCGAATCTATATTTCGGTGTATTGCGCAGTGTGCCTAGCCATTCGGGGGGATGAGTGGTTACCGAGGATTTCATATCCCGGTGTGTTTATGCCTAGCCATTCGGGAGGATGAGTGGTCACCGAGACTTTATAATTCGGTGTGGTGAGTTGTGACAAGGGAACCCTACGGTCATTCCCTCGATGTGATTGATTCTTGGGCTTGTGCCAGTATGTAAAATATTCGTATATGTGTAATATTCATAATCTCTCATGGAACCGTTGTTGACAATCATGATCAATTTGAAAGGCATAATTAAAAGTTGTAACTTAACAAAAGACTTCATAATCGATTTTTGATAATTCTTATGGAGATACACATGTTGAATACTTGTTTCTATATTGATTAATGGATTTGTAAACTGTTTAACAAATGATATTGAGAATCACAAAGTGGAATGGCTGTTTTTATGCTATCTTTTTCAGAACTGATTTCTTTATATATTATTATATTTTATTTTCATAATACTTGTTGTCCCCGAGGCACTCACTGAGTACAAAAGTACTCAGGCATACCATTGTTGTTTTTGATGGTATGTTAGGTAACGAAGAAGAGCAGGTTCGTGATACTTTCGACGCTTAATAGGACTTGCTACTGCTGTGGATTTGGTGAGCCCACATCCTTGTTCGTGGGACACTTTCCGTTTCATTTATTATTCTAGATTTCCGGGCTGCGTCCCGAAGTTTGACGATTGTTATGTCTCTTAGAAGCTCCATAGATAGTTGTCAGAATTGTGGGTAGATTGTCAAAAGTCTCGTACGACTTAATGGGTGTTTGCCACGTTGATGGCCATTGCTTATAAAGACTTCCGCTGATTTAATTCATGTGTTACATTTAATTTATAAATTGTTGGAGGCGAATATTGAACCTGGCGGGTTCAAGTATTATTATTATTATTATGTCGTTTAGGTTCTTCCGATGTTGTTCATGACGTCGGATGCCGGTCACGTCTAGGGTGGGTTTTGGGGCGTGACAAGCTTGGTATCAGAGCCTAGGTTTAAATGTGTCCTAGGAGTTTTCTGTGTCTGTGGAGCTGTGTCTAGTGGAGTCTTCCTTGTGCAGCCTGATCACCTGCATGATCGAAAGACTACCAGGGCATTTATAGGTGTTTCTCACTCCTCTTTATTCTAGATTGTGCTATAGAGCCTGAACTTCCTTTAGGATCATTCTGACGTGTCCAATAATTCGTGCCCTGCAGAAATGGCTTTAACTCCTGCGAGGACTGGTAATCAGGGAAACAATGGTGCTTCTAAATCATCGCCTGGCGGACGAGCCACCAGGGTCACTAACCATACCACTGCTGGGGTCAAGAACGGTAATTCCTTGGTTGGGTTTGCCGAGCAACAAGAGAATTGGAAGGGAGAAGAGCGGCTAGACAGGGAACAAAGTAAGAAGGCCCGATCTGTGGGTGGTTTCACTGGTTCGTATGATGGAGGGCAACGAAAAGGAAATTATGCACCTCAACAGTTTGGTTCTCAGTCTAATATAGGCGTTCCATCTGGTGGACAAGGTCAGAGGAACAATGATCAGAACAGATATTCGCAAGGTAGTAACCGACAAACATTTAGATGGGAGGATCGTGTTTGTCACCATTGTGGGATTAGGGGTGGTCATATCAAGAAATATTGTAGGAAGTGGATTCGTGAAATGGCTAACTCTTCAGGCCAAAGGAATAATCCGTCTGATGGTAATGCTAACAACACCCCTAATGCTCGTGGTAATAGGGCTGGTAAAACGGTTTCTAACACCGCTAATAGGGGACAAGCTCGACATTATAGTTTGATTCGTAGGGATACGGCAGAAGATCCTGAAGCCGGGGCCACAGGTATTCTTACTATATGTTCTTTTAAAGCGTATTAGCTGATCAATTCGAGTTCGACTCTTTCTTATATAACTCAAAATCTTGCCCTTGATTTTGTGTGGAAGTCGAACAATGGTTGACACCCTTTTTCTATGAATACCCCTGCGTGCTTGTTATCGCTTTTATAATGTATAGAGACTGTGTCATTGTAGTTAAGGGTTGTGAGATTACTTTTAATGTGTTTGAATTAGAAATGATGAACTGTGATGTGATTTTTGGGGATGGACTAGCTTTCCGAGTGTTATGAAACTCTGGATTGTCAATCAGAAATGGTTAGGCTTGAATTTGCTGATGGACCCGTTATAGAGTGAAAAAGTGATATTGTTAAAAATTCGGAGTAGACTTATGTCGTATCTTAAGACTTGCGGGGTGAAATCAAAAAGGGCTTAGTTCTATCTAGTTGTTGTGGTATTACTCAAGCCGTGTTACCTTGAATATTATTCCCTACTATAGGTATGTGTTGAACCTTTCGGATGTGTTTTCCTGTGAAAGTTTAGAGTGAAGTATAAATCTCACAATTGTGTTTAGGCCTTAATGATGCATTCGTTATATGGTTAGTCGTATATTATCTCTAAGGATGTTTCACCTTGCTAGAAGAATTCTTGAAAATTTGAAATTTGAGGTTTAGTGAAGAATCTTAAGCCACGACTTTCATTCGAGGACGAATGATCTTAAGGGGGGGATAATGTAACACCCCGTACTTTTAACGAAAGTTTTGACCACGATCCTAGACTTAGAACATCAGATAAAGAATGTGGAAATTGAAATTTTTCTGTTCAGTTGTGATATGGTGGTTTACGCCCATGAACAGTGACCGTATTTCAATTTACGACCATGAACAGTGCCCGTAAACTGAAACCAAGAATTTCTGAACATTCTGGAATTTGACATTTTGAGGTCATATGGTTAAATACGGACCGTATTTCACTTTACGGCCCGTATTTCAAAACGTATTTCGAATTTGGGAAAACTTCCTTGATGAAAGTTGTAGAGCATTGAAATACCTTTCCAACGGTATCTTACGGGGGTCAAACGGACATTTGTGCAAGGAGTTATGGTCATTTTACTGAAGCGACACAGTGCAGTCCAAAGTGCAGAATACGGTCCGTAAATCAATTTACGGCCCCGTAAACTGACTTTACGACCAGCAGTGTTCAGGTCGTAAATTTCACTTTCACAGAACAATATATATTCGTCCATATCAGTTCAACTCATTATTTTTCATTCCTTCAAACCCTAGAACGACCTCCTACTCTCCTCCAACATCAAGAACACCAAGGTAAGTCCATTCTAATTATTCCAACTCCATTCTAACATATATCCTTGTAATCTAAACAAGAAATCATCATTCCTAATCTAGGGTTTTCAAGAAAACCCATCTCAAGATTCAAGAATCAAGATTTGGGAAATCTTCTCCAAAATTCAAGTCTTTAATTCAGGTTTTGGAGCAATTAAGGGTTTGCAACATATTTCCTTCCAAAGAGATTCAAGCTAGGTTTTGGGTGTTCTTCAATAGAAAAGTGAATTGTTAAATCTTGTTTAACAAATTAAGGTATGCCTCTTTTGATCGATTTTTTTTATAAACTCTTTGATTTTGATTCGTATGTCTCTTTTGAAAAATCTTATTTTGGAATGCATGACTTCTTTTCTTGAAGGTTCTTTATTGAATAGAAAGGGTGAACTTCTCATACAAAACCCTAATGTATGTCTAAGATTTTAATAATGTTCTTACCCTTATCATTGATAGATTTGACGGGTTAGAATAGAGAAAATGACATTGAAAGCTCGGTTATGATTTTTGGATATCAAATGATTTGTGGGCTGTTTTGGTATGATTAAATGGATAGAATTAGTTGGATATTGATATAAAATAATTGTTGAGATTGTTGTTGATGTTGTTGTTCTTGAATTTGGAAGTATAAATATTATTCAAGATCCTTTAATGAATGAAAGGAAAAGAAATCTTTTCATGTTCCTTGAACTCTAATTCATGTTTAAATGGTGATTAATGTGTGTGAGGGGACAAACCCACATTAAACCTAGATTGTAACAAACCCTATATATGTATGTGATATTATGAATGTTTTCCTCTATAAGATATGTTTAATAATGATGGTTAAGGGTTGGTAATGATATTCTCATTGATGATTTAAGACATGGAAATCTTTCGTAAAGAAGTTATACGTTTTCAAACATTGGTCGGAATAACTTATCCTTTCAATATGGCATAATGCTCCGTAATGATAATTTGACTACAAAGATGATTTCTTTTAGACAAGGTCATGCGTGTGTAGGGTCAAGCCCGCATCGAACCTTACACGAACTATACTACTTTGTGAAACTCGCTTTTCCCCATTATTGGATGATTGAACTTAAATCTTCTAAAGGTTAGACCTTCAACTTGTTTTGTTGTAAAATGGGTTTCTTAAACTTGAAATTTGAATAAGATATTTGAATAAGATTCTCAATCGGTGGTAACTTGAAATGCCTCTATTTGGGATGATGACTTGAGAAGTGAGGTTCGGCCCTAAGCCATAATTGATAATTTAGTAATATGACATTATTTGTATTTTTGTTTGTGTTTTTGTAACTGTCTGGTAAAGTTGTGTTTGTCCAGAGGACGATTAGCCTCCGTGGTTTCCTAACCAGGACTATCGATTGATTGATTAGTTTGCCTATGAGTGGCTTGCTTTCTATCTTGTTTCCTGTGAGTGGCTTGTAGTGATATAGAATTCGTAAGTGAAATTCTTGGCATGGTAAATGGTAAAGAGTTAAATTGATATGCCTTTCGTTGATCGATATGTGTAATGAACTTAAATGTTATTGACGGTATGACTGCTTTGAGACAATTGGTGAATCGGCTTCTATGCCATGGACTTTGTTGTTCTGTTTGCCTTGCTATTCGGGAGGAGGAGTAGCCACTATGGATCCTATTGTATTAATTGCCTTGCCATTCGGGAGGAGGAGTGGCCACTCCCGGGTTCGCTACCTGGGGTGCATTAATGGCCTTGCTATTCGGGAGAAAGAGTAGCCACCGCGAATCTATATTTCGGTGTATTGCGCAGTGTGCCTAGCCATTCGGGGGGATGAGTGGTTACCGAGGATTTCATATCCCGGTGTGTTTATGCCTAGCCATTCGGGAGGATGAGTGGTCACCGAGACTTTATAATTCGGTGTGGTGAGTTGTGACAAGGGAACCCTACGGTCATTCCCTCGATGTGATTGATTCTTGGGCTTGTGCCAGTATGTAAAATATTCGTATATGTGTAATATTCATAATCTCTCATGGAACCGTTGTTGACAATCATGATCAATTTGAAAGGCATAATTAAAAGTTGTAACTTAACAAAAGACTTCATAATCGATTTTTGATAATTCTTATGGAGATACACATGTTGAATACTTGTTTCTATATTGATTAATGGATTTGTAAACTGTTTAACAAATGATAATGAGAATCACAAAGTGGAATGGCTGTTTTTATGCTATCTTTTTCAGAACTGATTTCTTTATATATTATTATATTTTATTTTCATAATACTTGTTGTCCCCGAGGCACTCACTGAGTACAAAAGTACTCAGGCATACCATTGTTGTTTTTGATGGTATGTTAGGTAACGAAGAAGAGCAGGTTCGTGATACTTTCGACGCTTAATAGGACTTGCTACTGCTGTGGATTTGGTGAGCCCACATCCTTGTTCGTGGGACACTTTCCGTTTCATTTATTATTCTAGATTTCCGGGCTGCGTCCCGAAGTTTGACGATTGTTATGTCTCTTAGAAGCTCCATAGATAGTTGTCAGAATTGTGGGTAGATTGTCAAAAGTCTCGTACGACTTAATGGGTGTTTGCCACGTTGATGGCCATTGCTTATAAAGACTTCCGCTGATTTAATTCATGTGTTACATTTAATTTATAAATTGTTGGAGGCGAATATTGAACCTGGCGGGTTCAAGTATTATTATTATTATGTCGTTTAGGTTCTTCCGATGTTGTTCATGACGTCGGATGCCGGTCACGTCTAGGGTGGGTTTTGGGGCGTGACAGGTAACATCCATACTGACAAAGAATCTCCTAGAAGGAGGGTGATAACATTTGTACCCTTTCTGTGTTGGAGAATACCCAATAAAGACACATTTAAGAGCTCTAGGTTCAAGTTTCCCAGAGTTCCTAGCGTGAACAAAGCAAACACACCCAAATATCTTTGGAGGAACAGTATAGTCATTTTTACCCTTTAAAGCTTCTAAAGGACTCCGGAAATTGAGAGTTTGAAGTGGCATTCTATTGATGAGGTAGGCAGCTACTAGAATGGCATCCCCCCAGTAAGGCTTCGGCAGATTCATGGTAAACAATAAGGATCTTGCTACTTCTAACAAATGCCTATTTTTTCTTTCAGCAACCCCATTTTGTGCACTAGTATAAGGACAACTAGTTTGATGGATTATCCCAAAAGACTCCAAGTAAGCTCCAAAAGTTTTATCCATGTATTCTGTGCCATTGTCAGTTCGAAATATCTTTATCTTAGCCTCAAACTGAGTACAAATCATCTTATGAAATGACTTAAAACAGGAGAAAACTTCACTTTTGGCTTTTAACAGATATACCCATGTCATTCTAGTGCAACAATCGATAAAAGTAACAAACCATCGACTACCAGACAAAGAAAGTGTTTGAGTAGGACCCCAGACATCAGAATGAATAATCGAAAAGGGAATTGTGCTTTTATTGTCGCTCAGAGGATAAGAGTTTTTAGTGTGCTTGGCATATTCACATGCATCACAAGACAAAGATTCAAACTCAGTTCTAGAAAATAAACCAGGGTATAACTTTTTTAAAGCAAAAAAAGATGGGTGTCCCAACCGTCTATGCCACTGTATTATTTCTCGGTTGACATCCTTATTTCCTACAAAAAAAGCTTGACCAGAGTCTCGAGTTCCATCGATCAAATATAAGCCATCATGCATTCTACCACTGCCAATCTTCTTCCCTGTATGAAGGTCTTCAAAAACACAATAATCAGGAAAGAATCTGACACTACAGTTTAGTTCTTTGGTGATAGCGCTAACAGATAATAGGTTAATAGGAAAATCAGGCACATGAAGAATGGATGATAAGGTAATATCAGGAGTACAACAGATTGAACCTGTTCCAGAGACAGGGGTTAGGGAGCCATTGGCTATTCTGACATAATCCCCTTTGAGACTAGGAGAGTAATTTTGAAGGCCTTTAGAAGAGCCTGTCATGTGTCTATTCGCACCAGAATCAATAATCCAACAATTAAGCTGAGCATTAAAAGAAATACATGACTGCACATAATGGGGGCTAATAACACTAGAAGAGTCAAGTTTGTTCAGAAGACGACGAAGATGTTGAAATTCATCTTGAGACAAAATCTCTCCAGAAGTAGTGTCACCCATATTATCTTGATGGAAAGGGTTAGAATAGGCCTATGACCCGAGAACTGGAAAAAAATCAAAACTGATAGGGATAGGCTCAGAATGTTCCAGCGACCCAACAGAGAAAAATAATCCAGAAACAAACTGAACGGTAGGAGTTTTTTCTGCGGACAGCCACAAAGAGAGAGAAAAACTCGACCTCTTTGATAAAACACGGAACCCTAGTGCTGTGATAAGTTGGTATTTTACCAACTTATTTCTTCTTCAATCTTAGATTGTTGCTATGTTTTGATTTAAAAAATAGTGCATTTAATGTTGTTTACTTCAATTTTATAGGTTTATGTGATTTAGAAGTGATCGGAAGAAACCAAGCGAAAATAAAGTCAAAAAGAGGCCAAATTGGACAAAAACTGCACAGTTTTGCAAAACTGTCAAAAGTGGACAATTTTGCAAAAACGGGACAGATTTGCAAAAAACGGGCAGAACTGCAAAAACGAAAATCTGGGGCATATTTTGTCATTTTTTGGACTTGGAAAAATGGGGGAAACATAAAAGGAAGACTTGGGGAAAAACATTATGATCTTTGGCTCAACACAAGTCCTTGGAGGCTAGGGTTTCACACCAACACATTGGAGGAGAAGATTGAAAGCACTTTAATGAGATATTCTTAATCCTTTCTTCAATTTCTTGTTTGGTATTGAATATTTATGTGTGTAGTATTTCATTTCAATACTTGAACCTTGTTTATGGAAGTATATATTGTTTAAGTTTGGATTGAATCTCTTGTTTTGCTTATGTGTTGAATGATTTTATCCCTAATGAAGTGAGTTATTGTTTCTTTAATTAATCTCATGTTGAATGATTCTTAAGGGAGTAGCTAACCCTAAGACTTGCCCATTTATTTCGGTTTAAACTTGAAAGAGGCAAACTCGGGATTGGGAAAGATTAATTAACAAGAATTTGGGGCGTTAACCCTCATCTAATGGAAATCGACCTAGGAATAGGCGACACCACTTGTAGCCATATTCGGGTGTTCTTAATGCTCCTAATTGCTTTAGGGATATTCAATTAGGTAGTCTAGTTAGTCTTCGGAAGAAGCTAAATTAGAGTCATTATCCGAGGCTAAGTAATATAAAGTCACCATTATTTGTAAATCATGAAGTACATTGGATCGTTACTTGAGCGTAGTTTCCCTTGTATCCATGCTTGTGGCCATTGATCATTTTACTTGCTTTCTAGGTTAGTTTACATTTTTGCATTAGTTATAATTTTCCCTCAAACAAAACCAAAATATTATCTATCGTTTGGCTTTAGCGTAGTTGGTGAAAATTCCTACTTTTCCTAATCGCCTACATATTGTTCTCTGTGGGATTCGACCCCGACTCATAGTTGGGTAAAATATATTTGCATACGACCGTGCCCATTCTAATTAATAGGGTGGATTTGGACGTTATCATGCTGCGAGGGAGAAAACTCACCTCAAAAAGGCAGCAATGACTCTGATACCATGAAGATTTTTAGCAAGAAGAAAGGGCTTCTTGTATTTCTGAATGAATATACAATCCATAAGAATGAGTACTTATACATGAGTTCTAAGACTAAATAAGGAAAGACAATATTACACAATTAATTCCTAATCATTTACATCAATACAATATATTCCTAAAATTAAGTTATCAATCTTAATCATCAATATCAAATCAACATCTTAATCTTAATCATTAATACCAAATCAACGCATTGAAACCACATCGAACATTTGGCATTATCATTATAGACAAGTCGGAATATCCCACCATCATATTAAAATATAAAAACAAACCTAGCTGTAACTTCGCATTGCCCAACAGGACTATATCATTTTTTTTTAGAGAAGGTAAGTATTATTAATGTCAAAAGCAGCAACTGGAAAGTGCTGTGATTACAAAATCTAAAAGTTAGCCAAAAATAAAGAAAACCTGCTGTTGTCTATCCAAAAGCAAAAGCAAACATGACTATCTGCAGTGGTTATTTTAAAATTTAATGAATATTTTCTTTTTTTCTATTGCTCGAAGGGAAATTTTAATAAACGTTCTTCATTTTGGCCATGATGTCCTTTTTCAGGATAAATGTATGGCGTTGTGATGTCCTCGTTGGAAGGGACTTTTACATTAGATTGCTTCCAATGCTAAAGCCAACTCAAAGCTTTTAAAAACAAGGGAAAAGAACACAAGGGGCAAGTGAGAATTCCCTACATCCTCCCTCCAAAGAGTATTTTCAAGACTTTAAAGTGGCAAGAAATGAAGGCACTTAATATCCTACCAAATGAGCAACTCATAATCAACTTACCTGTAAGGAATGTGTGGGTGACTTGAATGGTGTCTGTACCTCTTGTCTAGACCAAAGTCAATAACGTAGGCCTGCATTTTAAGCCAAAACAAAATATTAAAGAAACAATAAATCCTGCAAAATCATGGAAACAAAGTAACAACACACTAATAAGAATATGGGACCTGATTTGCACGCCTTCCTAAACTCATAAGAAAATTTTCTGGCTTGATATGTCGATGCAAAAATGATTTAGAATGAACAAATTCAATACAATTATCTACAGTAAACACTAGACTAGCCATATAACCAACACATGTTAAGAAGGTATAAATTTAAAGCATTAAATTAAAATTAACCATTTGATCTGCAAGCATCATTGTCTTCAGGGAAAACTTACTACTAAAAAAAAATAAATGAAACTTCAAGACTGGGTCCAAGCAAATCCATGACCAGAACATTGTAACCTCTCTCCAAGCCGAACCACCTCGTATTTGGAATTCCAGCTACAAGAGTGAAGTATTAAAATTATAATGCTAACCAGAACAAACTAGACAAGTGAGAATAGAGACTAGGAATAGAAATAGGATAAGCCATTACTTCCTCCTGAAGAACTCTATACAACTTTGCCTCATATGGCAATTGAGGAGGCTTTGACCTGACATTTTCCTGCAAAATATTTTATTATCTCGTAACATAATAAAAATAAATAGATGGAATTGCCATTTATAATGTCAGAAAAGACGAGACATTACAAGCCAAGACTTAAAAGCATGAGCAAATAAAGCACCTCGGTTACCTAACATTTTGCAGATACTGGTCTATAGGAATATTCTACATATGAGATTCATCTTCCTAATGTTACTTCAAAAAGAAAGAATAGAGTTTAATTCAATTCTCTACTCAACACAGTGCCTGAAGGAGATTCCTAAATTGGTTGCTAGCAGAAGTAGTTTTTCTTTGATTGTGATCTCTTCAAATATCTTGTAGGGACTTTCAAATATTTTTTTATTGCAATGCCCAAATACGTATATTTAAAAAGTTAAAGTAATCAATATCCTACATTCAACACTCCGAACGCCTCTAACCTTAGGGCAAATGGATTATTAAAACAATAACCATGTTAAAATATAGGAAAGTGATATAGTTCACTTCCATGTAATTAATATTGTAAGAAACAATTTTATGTGTTATTAAAATCTTTTTAAAGAGTCATAAAGTATGTGAAAATTGTGAATGATGTAGAATAAGATTAGATTCATAATCTAATTGGAGTAATAAGAGAGTATAATTTTTCATGTAAAGTAATAATGTTATTAGTATCCGGGCAAAGTTGTCCTTATAAGTAGGCGTTTGGCCATGAAAACCTTTGAAGTTGAAGTTAAAGATGGAGTTGTATTTGATTATAGTTTTTGCAAAAACAATTTGGTTGTTTGATTGTACTGAAAGTGAAAATAGGGTTTTTAGTGTTTTTCAGATTCCAATTTGGAATTTCCATGTCCAAATTTTGATTTCCAAATAAAGTGAAAACGTTTTCCGAAAAAAATGTCCAAATTTTGGTTTCCAAATAAAGTGAAAATGTTTTCCGAAAAAAAGTGAATTTTTTTAATGGCCAAACGGGTCCTAAGTTTGTTACATAAAATTAGAAAATATGAAGGTTTATATAGAAATATGATTCTAAAAGATTGAATGTCATACATCAATGATAAACAGAAAAATAAGTTAGTAATTCTTACCCAAGACAGTCCTATTATAAATGATTGGAAAAAGGCTCAAATATGCCATTGAACTTAACGAAATGGCTAGCGTATGCTACTTGTAAAATGGGGTGGGGTTGGTTAATGAAGGATTTAGATAATATTACGTGGCAAAATCTGATAGTAGTAGGGCTCCGTTAGTGGTTAGCGGCACGAATGAACTAAGTGTGTCATGGCGGCAACGTAAATAAACCCAACTATTAACGAGTAACTACTAACGAGTGACATGAATGAAAAGAGCTTGATGATAAAGGTTCTCTCTAGGACTAGGACTTTGAATTTTTTTATTTTTTTTTTTATAACCTTGGTGTACCGTGAGCTTTGCCAGCCTCTACTAGTTCAACTGGATACTTAGCTACCTCGCACATGCACAACTGAAATGAGAGTAATATCAAAAACCAAAATAGCTAAATTACACACAAAGACAAAGAAGACTGACCAGCTTAATAGCGACCTCTTCATCAGTCTATAAAGCAGTACCTACACCACCAAGAAAACATCAACAACACTAATAAATTGTGTCCTCCGGGAAAAAAGAAAGAAAGAAAGTGACCAAGATAGATCACACTGAACGCTCCACTGCCAAGTTCGCGACCAACTCGATACCTGTTACCCACAACACGACCCTCCATTATAAACTTCAACAAAAACCCTAATTCAATTCGTGCGATTGCTTTTCACGTAGAAAGAGCTTAAAATTTTATTGTATTTTGGTGATGGCCGAGGGGAATTGCCGTGTTTTCAGAGATGTCGTGAAGAGGGTGCATGAGAGAGTAACGAGATGGAGAGGACTGGATTGTAAACATGCAAAATACTCCCTCCGTCCCAATTTAAGTGTCTTAGTAATAATGAGCATTTGAATATTGTGAACTTAAATAAAAGTTAATTATGTATATCTTTTAGATCTTGTGGTCTTAAACTTACCTTGGAATTGAAAAATTTACAAAGTATAAAAAGAGATACTCTTAGCCAAAAAACACGCATATTAAGAAACCAATAATGCAATGTGAAGTTTACTAAATTACGCCTATATAATAAAAATAAATTACTTTTTCCTGTTGATTAGAGCATGTACAAGTAGTAACCTTTTGACATTGGGAATCCAACAATACCAAGATACTATGTGGCTTTTCCATTCATCATATAGATGTTACTTTAACTTGTAAGTTTTTGTCTAAGGGTAGAGTTGGAAAAACTAGTCAATTTATGTCTTGGTTTCCTAAGGTAACACTTATTATGGGACAATTTTTTTTTAGCTAAAGTGACACTTATTATGGGGCGGAGGGAGTACTTTAATGCAGACATATAACCGCATAGGGTTAGAAAGAAAGGGTGATTAGCAATGGAGATAGTGGGAGTAAATATCTTAAAGGTCACTCAAGTATGTAGAATAATCTATTAAAGTCAATTAACTTAGTTTTGAATCAATAAAGTCACTCAACTTATTAATTTTTCTTACAAAATCACTCAAGTTAAATTGGTTTTCGCACAAAGTCATCATAACTAAAACTAAAAGAGATAATTATATAAACCTCCCCTCAAGTTTAGTTATGTAATACTCACCTCCTTTGTGGTTTAGTATATTATGCTTACCTCTCTCATTTTAATTTTGTTAATAATTCTTTTAACTTAATTATTATTAATATAAAAGATTTTAATTTAACTAATCTGTCTATTGTCATATATTATTTTGCTCAATTAATTTTGTCAACATTTTTTTCAGGTCATCAAAATAATCTTTTATGTTACATAAACCCCACACTAAATAATACTAGTATCATATTAAAAAGGGTCATTAAAAAACAGAGTGAGTAGTGTGCACCTTTAACGTATACTTTATTTTGTGATTTGTATATATATACCCAAATTTCTACTTTTTCTTACAAAATCATAAAAAAAAAAAAAAAAAAAAACTTATTTTGTTTTATTGTTTACAAGGGTAAAAATGGCAAACCCCAATTAAAAAAAATAAAAATAAAATATTATGTAAATTGAGAAAAAACAATACTAAACAACATGGAAGTAGTCATCTCCATCATCGCCATCGCAATGGCTTCGATTTTCAATTTTAATAAAATGCAAATGGATCATAGAACTCCCATTGAAAACCTAATATTCTTGCTTCACTCCATATGAAACTTAATTGATATTTATTTAGAGAATACTTCTTTACGTTTTCATTTCTCTTTGACCTTTTGAGTTCTCCTTACGTACTCTACATTGTTTTTATCCAAAGATGCTGAAAGTTTCTATCAAAATTGATTTGACGGTAGCAGTGTTTAGATCTAATTGATCACGCACAGAGAAGGTGGGAAAGATTACTCACTCATATAGTAATTAATTTAGGGTGATGATGAAAAAGCTTAATTTAGGGAAATTTTAATTGTGCTTTCTCATTTTTACCCTTGTAAATAATAAAATAAAATAGGTCTTTTACAGTTTTGTAGGAAAATATAAAGATCAGGGTGCATATCATTAAAAAAAGATAGGATAAAATGCAAATCACAAAAGAGAGTATACGTAAAGGGTGCAAAATGCAAAGAACCCCATTTTTGACGTGTGGGTCGGATATTTGATATGAGTTCTTCAACATGATATTATTATTTAGTATAGAATTCCTGTCTACATGGCATAAAAAGTTATTCTAGTTTGTCAAGTCAATTTTTTTGATGACCTAAAAAAAGAATGTTTACAAAATTAATTAAGCTAAATAATATATGATAATGTGAAAATTAATTAAATTAAAATCTTTTATATTAATAATAATTAGGTTAAAAAAATTATTACAGAGAAATTTAAATAGGAAAAGTAAGCATAAAATTATAAATCGCAAAGGAAGTAAGTAATACATAACCAAACTTGGTGGGAAGTTTATGTAATTATATTTTTTGCTTTTTGGTTATAATGACTTTGTGGAAAAATTAATCTAACTTAAGTGATTTTGTAAGAAAAATATCCATAAGTTGAGTGATTTTATTGATACAAAACTAAGTTAAGTTTACTAGATAATTCTACATACTTGAGTGATCTTTTGAGATATTTATCCTAGAGAGAGAGAAAAGAAGAATAGGAAAAGGAAAAATAACATAAATAGGCAGTTTATAAAAAATTATCATAAAAACATGATAGCATTAATTAGTTAACATTTCATGGCAACTAGCATTAACAATACCATAATAAATTCCTAAATTAAAGGAATCACCCTTGAGAGAATCACGTATAACAATCGAAGAACTTTCCTTTCTTATTTTTTAGATTAAAATTATTATCTTCCAAAACAATTTTAGAAACAAAATACAGCTGATTAAAAAGATAATTATATACTAAAAATAAATGTATAATTTCATATGAGAGCAAAATTTGATATGATACGTGCATATTGTTTTCTAGTCTATATCTTGTACACTAACATATGTGTATAACTTAAAAATAATCTATTTATATATTGAAATGCATGGTATAATGTTGATATGGTTGCATAGCTGAACAACCGTATCTTATTCCTTCCTTATTTTGTTGTAAAAAATTATTTGCATATTAAATATACACGGTATAGTATTAAATATTAATGATATATTGACATTTCAGATTTGTCACCGAGTATAATACATGGTATAGTACTGGTATAATATTAATATTTTGAAGTTATCCGGAGTATAATTTTATAATTCAATCTCATATATTGTAAAATATTATATATCTAGATTCTGGAGTACTCCCTCCGTCCCAAAAAGATTGTCTTATTTTGACTTGACACAGAATAAGAAATAAAGGAAGACTTTTGAAATGTGTGGTCCAAAATAAGTCTTAGATATTTGTGTAGCTGTAAATCATCTCATAAAGTTAAATTGTTTTCAAATATAGAAAGGTGCCAATCTTTTTGGAACAGACTAAAAAGGAAAGGAAGACAATTTTTTTGGGACAGAGCGAGTATACATGATAAATATACCCGATATATATTGATTTCTTTTTTCTTATTGCAAGAATAATTACAACAACAACAACGTACCCAATGTTATCCCACTAGTGGGATCTGGGGAGGGTACAGTGTACGTAGACCTAACCCTTACATTGGAAAGCAGATAAGTTGTTTCCGATAGACCTTCGGCTCAAAGAAATGCAAACCCAAGCAGTCGGAGAAAGAAATGACCGAAGTAATGGCAAAATACGGTATAAAACATGACAATGCAATCTGAAAAGGGGGGGGGGGGGGGGGGGGGGACAATATCATAACTACCCCAAAATCATACAATAATCACGGATAATAAAATAAATCTAAGAGCAAGAGACTACCAGAATAATATTACAACTACAAGTATGTACAGGTGAAGCGTGACAACGCTCAACTACCTACTAGCCTTCTACCCTAATCTGTGTCCTCCATAACCTCCTCTAAGGTCATGTCCTTGGTGAGCTGAAACCGAGTCATGTCCTGTCTAATCAGCTCTCCCCAATACTTTTTCGGCCTACTTCTACCCCTCCTGAAACCATCCAAAATCAACTTCTCCTCTTCACATTCCTGAACCATCTCCAACTGCGCTTCCTTCATCCTGTCCTCCATCGAGACCACCCCCACCTTGTCCCCAATCTCTTTATTTCTAATCATATCTCTCCTTGTATGCCCACACATCCATTGTGACAATCTCATTTCCTCCACCTTAATCTTCTGAACGTGAGAGTTATTGACTAGCTAACACTCCGTACCATACTACATCTGGTCTAACTACCGCTCTATAAAAGTTGCCTTTAAGTTTTGATGGCACCTTCTTATCACACAAGACTTTGGATGCTAGCCTCAATTTCATCCAACCTGCACCAATACGATGCGTGACATCTTCACCAATCTCCCCATTCCACTGGATAATAGACTCCAAATACTTGAAACTTCCTCTCTTTTGGATGACCTGGATATTAAGCTTCACTTTTACGTAAGCTTCATGCTCTACATCATTGAACTTTCACTCCAAGTATTATGCCTTGTCCTACTTAACCTGAACCCTTTCGATTCTAGAGTTTGTCTCCAGACCTCCAGCTTAGTGTTAACTCCACCATGAGTTTCGTTAATTAGAACTATATCATCTGCAAATAACATACACCATGACATTTCACCTTGAATTTGTTGCGTCAATACATCCATCACCAGGGCATAAAAAGGGGCTAAGGGCTGACCCCTAATGCAACCCCATCACAAGTGGGAAGTGCTCCGAGTCTCCTCCCAGTCCCACTGTCTTGTGCTTCGGATCTCCTCCCACTGTTTTTACTCCGGTCTTGGCTCTATAATATATGTCCTTGATCTCCCTAGTGTACGCCATATGTAACTCACTAGCCTCCTAGCATCTCCATAGAACCTCCTTCGGAACTTTGTCTTATATGCCTTTTCTAGATCGATGAACATATGCCTTTTCCTCTCCCTATGCTGCTCCACCAGTCTTTTTACAAGGCGAATGACTTCTGTAGTCAAGTGCCTCGGTATGAATCTGAATTGGTTCTCCGAAATAGACACGTCCCTCCTCACCCTCGACTCCACTATCCTCTCCCAAACTTTCATAGTGTGGCTTAACAACTTAATAACCTGATAGTTGTTGCAATTTTTTATGTCACCCTTATTCTTGTACAAAGGGATCATTGTACTCCTCCTCCGTTCATCGGGAATTTTCGTTGTTCGAAAAATGACATTAAACAATCCATTCAGTCACTTTATACTTGCCAAGTCCACGAACTTCTAAAATTCCACCGGAATCTCGTCAGGACCGATTGCTCTGCCTCTTCGCATCCTACGAATAGCACCCTTGTCCTCCTCAATCCTAATCAGCATACAATACCCAAAATCGCTCCGCCTCTCGGAGTGCTCCAACTCTTCCAACACAACGTCTCTGTCCCCTTCCTCATTCTAGAGTTTATGAAAGTATGATTTCCATCTCCGACGAATGAGTGCCTCATCTACCGATTTTTTACCATCCTCGTCCTTGATGCACTTCACTTGGTCCAAATCGCGTGCCCTCCTTTCCCTTGCCTTGGCTAGCCTGTACAACTTCTTATCCCTGCCTTTTTCCTCTAATTCTACATATAAGCGTTCAACAACTGCCGTTTGTGCCACGGTAACCACAAGTTTTGCCTCCCTTTTCGCCATCTTATACCATTCCCTATTCAACCAATTTTCCTCCTCGTCCGTATTTTCTGCCAATTTCGTATACGCCACCTTCTTTGCTTCCATCTTCCCTTGGACTTCGCCATTCCACTACCAGTCCCCTCGATGCCCTCCAAATCTACCTCTCGAGACTCTCAGCACCTCTCTAGCTGCTTCCCTAATGCAACTAGTAGTCCTATCCCACATACTGGGCACTGGCCATAATCAAGCTCCCTCATTTGATCCTCAGTCAGTCATCTCCTGGGCATTGATGATAGTCAAGCTCCCTCATTTGATCCTCGATCGGTCATCCACCACCTTCGTCTTCCTCTTCCTTTTGATCTCCAATTCCATCACCAAGAGCTTATGTTGGGTCGTCAGGTTCTCACTTGGAATAACCTTGCAGTCTTGACAGAGACCTTTATCTGTCTTCCTAAGGAGCAAAAAGTCTATCTGCGTCTTAGCCACTGAACTACCGGTATGTATGTATTAAATCTATATATAACGAGTACAATATCTATACCAAATGTACTGCACAAATATTGAATACATATAAAAATTATACCAAACATAAGAAAAAATTTATAATACCATGAATATGCAAATTTATTCTAAAAATATAAGATGAATACAACATTTATACCATACATATACTACATATATACATATTACATTGCATAATTATACACGACATAAATGAAGTATATATATACACGATATGATTGAATATATTTGTACAATAAAATTATATATAAGTGGATAAATATATTATTTTAGTGGATGATTAAATATATACATGGAATAAATATATACAGTGTATTGTAATAGTATATAATTATATAAATAATATATATATATATATATATATAAATTACAATGATATTTAGTATATTAGATGGACATATTAATTTTTAAGAGCTTGGGAGAGGTTTTGCGAAAAATATTAAAAATGATCAGAAGGCGTTGAATGAGTAGGGTAGAGTTGTCAGAACAGGTTAGCCCACCCAACTCAGCCTAAACCTCGCGTATCAAAGAATTTGATGGGCTAAGGCGGGTTGACCCTTCATTTGACAGGCCTTAAAATAGTGAGCCCTAAAAAACTCATGGGCTGGGGCGGGCTAGCCCTTCATTCTTTCCAATCTTTTTCTTATAAGAAAATTTCTTTTTAATCTAAGATCGAACTTTTAAGTACGCTAGATTGTTAACAAACATATGATTATATAAAAGTACATAATTCTACGACTTATAGCATATTCAACGCCAACACATGATCAAACACATTTGAATCTGTTGACAAAGTTATCTTAATTAACACCTTCATTTTCGTCTACATTCATATGCAAATAATATCAAAAAGTAATAGTAATAATTAAATTCACTTGAAAATGTTACCATTTTGAATTCGGATAAAGTCGTGCAACCAACTTTGAGTAGCATCAAGTGTTTGGACATTTGCATGATAGATGCAACTTTTATACTTGGTGATTAGAAATTTTAGTATTAGGGATTAACACTAAATGTGTAAAGTATCGTGTAAGATACTAAGACTTATTCGATAATCATTATTCCTAGTTTTTACCTTTTTCCCCTCTATATTTAAATTAAATCGCAATCATGAATGCAACTTATATACTCGGTGATTAGGATTTAACGCTAAATGAATAAAATATTGTGTAAGATGATATGACTTATTCGGTAATCACTATTCCTAGTTTTTACTTCTTTTTTTCACAATCTTCTTTTAAATTTTTAATTTAAATTAAATAGCATTTTCGCACACGGGCCACCCTCGATCAAGCCTCAAGAGCCAGCGGGCTGACTTGAGCTGTGCTAATAAGCCTCAATTTTAATTGGGCATAAAAATTCTTAAACTAACCCTATACTAGTAATGGGCTGGGCTGAGCTTGCCTCAAGGACCAAGTCCATTTTGACGGCTCCAAAGTTGAAAATCTACATATATAATAAAGCTAGGTAAAAGAAGAGTGATGTGACACCTCTCTTTGGCCAAAGATCCTATTTACCTTTTTTCTACTTTTTTTTCTTTTTTCTTCATTATTTTGTTTCAAAAAATCGTCTTCATAACTCTCACATTTATTTTCATAACTTCTATTTCAATAATATGCATTAAACTTATCCTTTAATTCACACATTTTCATCTTTAATTCACACATTTTCATCTCCATAACTCCTACTCTTAATAATCTCCATTACTCCCATGTCTTTTCAAGTTCATAACCCCCAAACAATATGTTACTTATAAATTATGACACCTTATCATAATTTTCTCATAAATTTTCATTTGGTCACAAGTGGAAAATGGCAAATCAATATTAGAACAAGGAAAACAGGTTCTTTACCTAATGCTTGGTCACTTTTGTTAGATATCATCCAATATTTGGTTATTTTGATTTTACAACCAATGTTTATGTTTTAAGTGATTTTTTTCTTATTTTCCATTTCATTTTTTCCAAATTTCCTTTTATTTCCATTCCTTTTTATGATATATTTATTTTATTTTTATTTGATAGAAATGAGAATATTCGGTTGCAAAGGAGGTAAGAGTTGAAAGAAGAAAGAAGAAAGAAAAAGGCACCGAATTTGGGGCAGCATATGCTTATACATCGTTATATGTCAAAGACATTGCTAAATCTATTTTTTCTGCGCTAAAGCATTTGGTTACAATGTTCAGTCGCGTACATGATAATCACAAGTACGTTCTTTGTTCGATTTTGTTCAGATAATTTTAGATTTGACTTAAGATAATTGTTTTTATACGGAGGTTCATGAAAATTGTATTTAGAATTTGATAGTTTATTTTTATTTTCGAAAGTGATACACAAAAAATAATGTTCATTTTGTTCCACTTTTATAATATGATTTGAAGAATGAAAGTCAAACCTCTTAGTTTTCGATGTCAATTCGGACAAAAATATTTCAAGTTCTTTGAAATAAAATTTATATGTTCATAAACTATATAAAAAAGTACTATATATCACAATAGAAAGTAAAAATAATATTCACTTTTATTTTATTCTTTTTGTGAAAATGAAAGGGTAGAAAGTAAGTAAAGAAAAAAGTAAAAATAAAAAATAAAAAGCGAACAGGACGTAAAATAATGGAAAAGGGAAAGGGAAAGACAAAAATTAATGCAAAGGTTAGAGAAGAATGATGGGCGGGGGAAGATGAAAAGGAAGGAAGAGAAGTAGAAAAAAAAAAAAAGAAAAAGAAGAAGAAGAATAAAGAAGTGAAAAAAGTAAAGAAAAGTATGAAAAAAAAGTAGTTAATGAACAAAATGTTGTAATTTTGTATGTGATTTTTCCCCTCTTAAAGAGAATAATCACTACTCTCTATGCAATGTGGCGTCATATAGTGGCAAGAGATCACCTTTTACAAAATATATAGTAATATGTATGCGGCTAAATTAGGTGTAATTCAAACTTCGGTAATGTTGCGGGCGTATGTTATTTTTGTATTATCCTTCCTTTTAGATTTTAAATAAGGAAGAATTATGAAACTATTAAATTTAAACTCACTATGAAAAGATAAAAGACAAATTCTTGTGTGCATATATATATATATATATATATATATATATATATATATAAAGTACTAATTATACAACAAAATGTTTTACAATTTGTTACTCATCCGTACATAAAGAAATTAATTTTCTTTAAATTATACAAGACTAACAATGTTTAAGTGATAAAAAACAGATTCGAGAAATTATAAAATTAAATGTTAATAATAAAATAGACTAAAACTTGAAACTAAACTATTTAAATTCGAAGGCTAACTTTTTTAATATTCATATATAAGAAAAAAGATTATTTACTTCCTTCCTCACTGCGCGAAGCGTGACTAACTTCACTAGTATAGAAAGATAAAAAGTTATTTGTTATTAAGATGATGAGACATTATAAGAATAGATTAATAAGGACTGAAATATATCCCTTGATTTGTGGAGGTTCTATTACAATACATATGCTACCTAGTTATTATAGAAATAAAGCTGCTATCTTTTAAGGAAAAAAAAAAAGAGTAATGTGACTTCTGAAAATATTTATAAAATATTGACTCAGAAGTAAATTTCTCATCAAAGGGAAAAAAATTCAAATTCAAAATTAGGGTGAAGGGTCAATTTGCTCTTGAACTATGTGAAACGGTCAAATTTTCTCTTGAACTTAGGAGTGTGTAAAAATCGGTTTAACCGATAAACCGAACCAATAAAAAAGCTATTGGTTTATCGATATCGGGTTATTGGGTTAACGGTTTGTAAATGGTTTTGTAAATTTTTTTATTGGATTATCGATTCGGTTTCCGATTTTAAGGATTTAGTTAATGGTTAAACCGATAACCCAATAAGCTTATATTGAAATTATATTTTTATCACTAATTACATATTAGTGGTTTTAACTTTTAATTTTTAAATACAAACCTATTTCTAAATTACTTACCGCAGGCACACTCATTGTCTCAAAGTCTCAATTCTCATACGAAATTAGGACTTACGATGCCTCTTTATCTATGCCTTTCTCCCTCACTTCTCAAATGAACAAATGGGGTTGGCCTTGTTTTATTTTTGAAAGATTGCTACAGTACATTTTATAGTTTTTGTCTAGTAATTTGTGTAGACTTTATGCATGAAGGCAGTGTGTAAGAACATATGAAAACAAGAGAAAGCAAAAAAAAAAAAAAAAAAAAAAAAAAAATTAGCGGAGCATTTTCTTATCGGGTAAACCGAACCGTTAAGGACCAAAAACCGATAATGAGTATCTTATCGGTTTGGTTTTGGTTTAATATATTTACAAACCGAAAACTGATAATTCTCAAAATCAAACCGAACCGACCAATAAGCACCCCTACCTGAACTATGCAAAAAGTTCAAATTTACCTCCGTTTAAAGAAAATTAATCCTTAATTGTGTGACTTGTGGAATCACTGGGTGCTAAGCTTCCACCATTTTAAAAATAAAGGGAATTTATTCCATTTCGCAGAGTTTAAGGTCAATTTTGACCCCAAATAGTAACAGTGAGGGATATTTGACCCCAACGGTTAACAGAGGAAAAATTTATTCCATTTCACATAACTCAGGGGCAATTTTGACATTTACCTAATAAAAGGAAGACCAACCTACTTTTTAAAGGTAGAAATATTTTAGAACTTCACGTCAACCTACTTAAATCTTCACATTAATAAGTAAAGTTTTTCACAATAACATTCAAGATAATGTATTCCAAATAAATGGCTAACATCTTATTTCATTCATATTATGTTTCACTAATGACCTCTTATATTATAGGGAATGACCATCCGTAATATTACCTTATATATATGACTTCTCTAGCTAACTAATTCACGAGATCAAGAGCTATTGTAATAAATCATAGATAAAGCCATATTTAGGAAAGAGAAAAATGTGACAAACAAGAAAGATACAATTAAGTACTTGCTAACTATCAATTTTATCCCAATTAATTAAAGTATTGTAATCACGATATAATTATAAAAACAGATGCATAAAGATTAACAATATATGATTTTAAATATCATTCAGAAAAGGTTTGCATCTTCACTAATGAAATTTCTATTTCCTTTTTTTACTTTGTTTTTTTTCTCATTTTCTTTTTTCTCTCTTTTTTGTTTATTTTTTCGCCTTTTTAAATTCCATTCATTTTTCTTGAATTAATTTTTTATATCCTTTTTTCTCAATTACGATTCCATTCATTTTCTTCTTTGTTTTTTTTTTCTCTATATACCAATTTAAAAAAAGAAAAGAAGATAAAACTAACTGTCATCGTGATATAACTACAGAACAGAAGCAAAAACATTCACAATATATAATTTTATATTATCATTCACTTGAAGCATATTTAATATTACTTACACTGAAATTAGTCACACTAGTACTCCTCTTTCTTCTTCTTAACACACCATTTGTACACAGTTTAATAAATGACCCTACCTTAATTCTAATATTCTAAGGTGTGTTTAAACACCTGATTAATATCTGACCATACCTCGACCTAATCTTTTTCAACGTAAAATATAAATATAGCTTATATATAATTTACTCATTTGTGATGACTTCAACCTTTTCTAAGGATTGTTGTGGTAGTTATTCTTTCCATCAAAGCGCGTGACACATTGCTTGGTATTCGTGCAACGAATCTGTTTCGATACCTTCCAATGGCATTTTCAAGTTCTTCAAATTTTGATACAGAAACAATTGGTGGAGGGTTATTAGATGGACTCCTTGGGTTGACAATGAAATCGGCCCTTCCGCGGTTCAAATTCTCAGTCATGGTGGCGTTGCGGATACTTTCATAGCCAGCGGTGTCAATGGTGGATGAGATGACGTAGCCAACTTATGGGTAGCCACTTTGGATTGCTTCTTGGATTGTAAGTAGGAGTCCATATTCATTGTTGACTTTGATCTTAAAAAGTTCCCCAATGATAATGCTACTGTGAAGTAAGTAACACTACAAAAAAAGGTTGAAATTATGGCGGTTTTTATACGACGGTTTGGTAAAGACGCCAGAATACACAACATATTATGAAAGTTTACCGAAGGTCGTATTTATTACTTATTTAACCGCGGTTTCGGGTATATAACAACGATTTAAACCGTCGCTACACTTATTTTGGTTTTTAGCATTCAAGTCCCTCCTTCCGCTCCTGGCTTCGTCGTTTAGTGGTAACAAGTGGAGTGTGTTACGGTTTGCTTTTACGCGGGTTAAGGCATAAAAGTAATCCGAGGTTGTTGGTGCTCTAATTTGGATATTTTATGTTTTCAGAGTCGCCACCTAATTTATTCAAAAGGAAAATTAGGAAAACCGGTTTAGGAGTTTTTCAGACTGAGAAAAAATCTTATTTGGACCAGAGATCGGGGTAAAGGTTATAGTGATCCCCCAGGGAAGGTTTTACGCACCCTGGTATTAAGGATCCGTAGAATACGGTTGACCTACGAGCTTCACTGTAAGGTTTATTTATTTGCTTATGTGTTATAAAATTTTCCGCAAATTGTAGAGTTTTAGCATCATATGAGTATAGTTTTAGAAAACGTCGGCAAAAAATCCTCTTATAAATAAGGGGTTTTTGTTTCAAAAATTCGCGCAAATGTTCAACTCACTTCGTTTTCGGACTAGGACACATTCGAAATCGCTCCCGAGTAGAGTCGCTACTATTCTAGTCCTAACGAAATGTGTTTAGTACTTACGATTTTTTATCATACTAAATATACAAAATATGGGATATATTCCCTTTTTTCTACATATATATATATATATATATATAAACACATGTCTTTTTATTATTTGATCCAAATTTCAAAGTGAAGCCTATGGTTAGTACTGTATTCTAAACCCAAAGTCCATCAAACCCCCAACATGTCCAAATTAATCTCTTTCGGTCCAATATGTCCAAGTTTTTGGTCCAATCAGCCCAGTTCATAAAAATGTCACAGTTTAGCCCAATTACTCAGACAGACTTCTTGGTCCAGACCATTGTACATTTAAAGCATAACTTATGTCCTTTGACCCAAAACTTCCACCAGTCAATATGTACTTAAGCCCAGAAAATCATACTCGAATTAACTTGAAAAAATTCCTGATTTCTTTTATCATTTAAAAACCTGCATTTAGTTTCCTTATAAAAAGGAGCTTTACAGTTGAGTTACCTTATATCTTATTTTTCTCAGAAATGCTCTTAAGTTTTTGGTCTAAGCCGTGTGCCATTTTGATTAAAAAACAAACCCATTTTTACAAGTATCATCCTGTTATCAGAAAATCCATTTGTTAATCTTAGAAGATTTTTTTTTTTTTGTATCAGTTTTATACTAAGCTAAGAGTTTTGCAAAAAAAAAGAATTTGAACTCATTTTAGATTTATTACCTAGTTTAAACTAAGTGTTAATCCTAATTTCTACATGCACAGGGTTTCACTATTGATAAAGTTTAAGTTTTACAAACCATACAACAAATGAATCAAGTAGAGGAAAGAAAAAAATATTTTTTGACTAATGGGCTACCCACCCCATTAGTGCTATTTTCACCCATAGCTGGGCCTTCACCATTTTTTACTCATGGTTGGGCCTTTAATAATATTTGCTTCCCTTTCACTTCACGTACTGCCTTGGCCAGAAATGGGATTGGACCTCGGCCCAATCCTTGTAGTTGAGAAGGGTTGACCCAGAAATGCAAGGGGGAGGTTTCCAAATGAAAGGGATAAAAATTAATATCATGTATACACTCACAAAAATATATAAGCCAATAACTCAATTTTAAGCAGAATGGGCCAAGGCCCAGCAGTCAACAAATTTAGCATTCAAAACCCAAGACACATAATGAATCATATACATGCCATGTATACTTGGGTATACTTAAGTATACACATTTATAAGGATGTTTAGAGGGTCAATATTGGAAAGCGTTTACCCCTGTCTTCCCGATGCCGCACAAGATTCAAGGGGCTTCTTTGAACCCCAGGCATGGCAGACACTGGGGAGGGCTTAAGCTTGATTCATAATGACCAACTAACCTCCCTACTAATGTACTAACTAAAGTATACTTGTTATATACACTCACATATACAATCAAGACAACCTTGACTAATGTATGTAAAGAGACATCCAAAACTGGCCATACAAAGGGCAGTAATAGCATAAGAAACATGGGACACTAAACACATAACCAGTGGTTTCATTAAGATGCATCACAATTTTACAGAGTTTGCAAAGACAACACATGGTTTCTTTAAGCTACAGTTACAGAGCAAAATAACAAGAATGCAGATTCAAGTTATGAACATAGGGACATGCTTTAACTGAAGGCCGTGAAAGAGTTTCAATTAGGATAGCTAATCAAAGACTTCAGAGGGCTTAAGATTATCATGAAGGAAGGAGATACATCACACTTAGAACTCTCAAGGTCATTTGCCTTATCTAAGCAGAGATTTCCACATACTTCAATTCTAGGCATGGCTCAAAGTAAAATATCATGCTATTTTCCTTTAAAGAAACTTAGAATCATGTCTCATCAAGTTAGCATAATGAAAAGGCAGTCCTTAACCAAACAGTCTAATTTCATGCAGTTTTAGACAATAACTTCCCTTCACATGTTCAATCCAAGTCAAACAACCTTGACAACACATCACACAAGCAGCCATGTGAACTCAAAACCAGATAATGTAAGTACAGAGTCCATGTTGGTTTATTATAAGATACTCAGTTAAGTCAACATGGGCCAAGGAGAAGGCAACAAGTCACATGATGATTACATATCACAAAACTCCTCATTTACATGCTTCATTAACCTATTTGCATACAAAGCCTATGGGCTTGTCGAAGTGGAATCATATATGACAGGACCTAGATGTATAAGCACCCATTACAGTTTAACAATAACATTTTAGTGACCCACCCAACATATTGGAGTCAAAATAATAACCTTAGGCTGTTCAAACTTAGGTAATAGCCTTAAGTTCACTCAATCAACATTACATGATACGACTTTCTAACAAGCCCTATAGGCCATTTACATTTTGATTAGGTATGAGAGTAAATAGAGATTAACATCAACCAGTCAAGCCAAACAAACTAAATCCTTCAAATCTATTGAACAACAAATAGTACAACTAGGCTAAAGCATGTTGAACTAAACCAAAATAGGAATGCAGCTATCGGAAACTGATAATAATAAACTGAACAAACAGGGAATTAATTACCACAAATTGTACATAATAAACTTAAATAAAACAGGAAACCGACCACCCTAACCTAAACATGATAAGCTAAACAAGAATGGGGAACTGATTTCCATGGACTAAACATCATAAGCTGAATAAAACAGGAAAATTAATCACCATCGACATGATACACCATACAAACAGGAAACTAAGCACTATAAACTAAACATGATGAGCTAAACAAAATAACAAGACAACTAATTACTAGAAATTAAACACATAAATGCAAAAATAAAAGGGAAAGGGGAATTACCTCTTGAAGGTGCAACCTGGAAGAGATTGGAATTGGAAAAAGCTTATTTCCCTGCCAAAACTCAATTTACAAACAATAAACCACACAAACAAAAATAAACTTTTTAAAATTTAAACTTAACTCAGAAAAATTAAAGGTCTCAAGTATAGAAACCCCAGGTATTTCGAGTTTTTTAGCCTTGTAAGTGAAAGAATATCAGATTACAAGTCTCAAGGTGTGAAGGTGTGTTAAATAGTGAGAAATAAGACCCTATTTATAGAATCCCCAAACCCTTAAAACCCTAAATACTCCGATGTGGGACAATCCTCAAAATTGGGATTTTTCCTCACACTCAAGTGTTAAAGGGCCAAGATCGGGTCAACTATACATCAAGGGTCAAGATTTGACTAACAAAGATCAAATCTCAAAAGTTTATCATGAACCAATAGAATCTCAAGATTAAAAATCGCAAACAAACAAGAACCATTAAAGGATTTCAATGTTAGACTGTTTAAAAAGCAATAATAATATGAAAAATCAAATAAATAAGATTATTAGCACCTTGTTTGTTTGATTCGCGGTGGTAACAAGTGAAAACATTGAATGCTTTGCCTCTTAAGGCCATGAAAGCCTGTAGAAAGCAAAAAAATTCTGCCATTTTGCCAAATATGGCTTCGCTGACGATGAAAGAGAAAGAAGAATGTGAAGGCGGCTAGGGTTTTAAACCCTTTTGGAGAGAGAGAGAGAGAGAGAGGTGGAAAGAGGAGCTGGGGTGTGTTTGGGGTGAGAATGAAGGGTATTACCCCTGTTAATAATGGAAATAGGCTGGGTCTGGTCCGATTTGGACTGGGCCTAGTCATTTTTTTAAAAAGGAAATGGGGCTGGGCTAAATATATATATATATATATATATATATATATATATATATATATATATATATATGTATAACACGATATACGTGTATTCTTACATGTATATCTGTGTATATACGTGTATATGTGTTGGATTTTAATACTCAATTTAATAAATAACAAAATTTAGACGATGACCAATCAATTTTTTACGTAATCTATCCTTTAATTGACTTAATCTAAAAACCAACTATTTCAATCATAGCCTTCTTTGGTCCGATTAGTCTTTTTAAAGTGATTACTTGCAAAAATAACCCTTGATAGGACTAATTTTACAATAATTACCCCAATTACGAGAAATTATTTCTAATTGGGCCACCATTGGGCTATTAATTGATTATTTCAATGGGAAAAGGACATATATGGCCGGTCAGCCATAAATAATCCCACCCTCTACCCTAATTTTTCCCAAACTCAAATTATACCCACTAAACTAATCTCATCCATTAGCCAAAACTTAAATAAGACAATTTTCAAATAAAAACCCAAACATAAAAATATTTGAGGCTATTTTTATATATAATATGTGTCATTTGTGTATAAAATATGTATCAGTACCTATCTGTAATGTATAGAAATTGTATAAAATATGAATCACTAAGGTATGTATCATTTTTGTATATAATATATATCATTTGTGTATATAATATGTATCAGCACAGTGCAACTGCCCTTTATAGAATAGAAAATTGTATCATTTTTTGTATAGAAAGTGTATATATAATTCCAGCATGTGTATATAAACTGTATCAGTCTTGTATAAAAAGTGTACCATACGTATAAAAAATGTATTATAGAAACCGTATCATTGTGGTATATAATATGTATTACTATTCTATATGTTAAAAAATAAATATCATATCATTATTGTATAATATGTGTATAATAAATGTATAATTAACGTATAATTTATGTATAATAAATGTATGATTAATTCCAGCATATGTATATAAACTGTATAATTCTTTTTTATAAAGTGTATATGTAATTCCAACATATGTATATATGATGTGGCAATCCTTTAGTGGCGACGTTTTTGTGGCAACTAAAAAGTCTTTTTTTTTCTTCCTTTTTTTTAAGCGCCTGGCCTGTTGGGCCGGCCATCCTTGGCATTATTTTGGGCCAACCGGACTCCTAGGGGTATTAGGCCCAAATGTTGGCCAAATGTGGCATTACTTTGGGCCATTGGACACACAATGTCCTTTTCCCAATTATAGCCAATAAATGAGCAATTTTTTAGAATTAACCATAATTAAATAATTAATTAATTATGATAAATTCTAATAATTTGACTAAATGGTGATTGAGGGGTGAAAGGGTTAATTTATCTAATTAATCGAATTTCCTGAATTTTAAACAGAGTCCAACAACTTGCAATTTTGGCAATTTTACCAATCAAACAATTAAATACATAATTGTTGCAATTTTATAAAATGTGAAAATTAATTTATAAATGATTTGTAATGTTTATAAAAATTATTTTACCAATTAGAATGGTAAAATATTTTCCTGAATAACTTTTATAAAATCATTTTGGCTTAAAAAAATAGGTATTTTACTCTGTTTTGGATTCAAGGACTCTGAATGACTAAATAAATTCCAGGAGGTCAAAAATGAGGTTTCAACAACTGCCCCTTCAGTGTTCGGGGATGGCAAAGCCATCCCTGAGCAATGAATTTGACTAACCTTGATATTTGACTGACTCGGCTTATCCTTCCTCTCATTTTTATGCAATTTTAAATATGTGGCCGGACCCTGGTTTCTGGATTTCCTACATATCTCAGGTTCCATGAGACTTCAGACAACTTGTAGTTCGACTCAATTATGACTTCTAAATGCAATTTAAAGCAAATTCTCAGATCTTCCGGCTGTCAAGTTGGGAAGTCCAGTGTTATTGGTGAGGGTGTGACTGACTCTCTAGCATTGAATCCACCTACATATCCCTGTTCTTGGGAATCAAGTCACTTGTAGTTCGACTCGATTGGGGGAAAAGGATATCCCTTATGCGGGAAAGCCTTTGTGTATTCCGGTGTATGTCCGACCGGTCACGGAATAATAAAAACAGACAAAGCACGTAAGCAAATAAGTAGTTCTATGTGGATGAGCATGGTGAGGAGTGATCTTCCAAGTTCTGGCTGGAGAGCTTGACCCTCATGGGCAGCCTATCTCGACAGACTGCATAAGAAAAAGTTCCACGTTTGCTTTGCAACCTATCTGGATTTTGATTTGATCAACCTGCTCTTTTGGCGGCTACCAATCTGCTGAGTAATGTTGATTTTTTGAATGACGGATACTGCGATCATTTGGCCGGATTTACATCGTCTTGTCTTTTGAGCGAATACTACGGTCTCCTGACTGGTTTTTCATCGCTTTGTCTTTTTTTGAGGGTGAATACTGCGATCTCGTGGCCGGTTTTACATCGCTTTATTGTCTTGCTATACCCCATAATTTATATGCATGGCCTTCTCGGCAATTGAAATAAATGCCCTCTTAGCATGTCTATATGAATGGCCTTCTTGGCGATTGACATAAATGACCCTCTTGGCAATTGAAATAAATGGCCCTCTTGGCATGTTTGTATGAATGACCCTCTTGGAATGTTTGTATGAATGTCCCTCTTGGAATGTTTGTATGAATGGCCCTCTTGGAAATAAGAAAAAGTGATGGCTCTCTCGGCAGCAGGAAAATAGATATGCAATGGTCCTTTTGGCAAATAAGAAGAAGTGATGGCCCTTTCGGTAGCAGGAAAATAGATATGCAATGGCCCTCTTGGAAAATAATAAGAAGTGATGGCCCTCTCGGCAGCAGAAAAATAGATATGCAATGGCCCTCTTGGAAAATAAGAAAAAGTGATGGCCCTCTCGGCAGCAGGAAAATAGATATGCAATGGCCCTTTTGGCAAATAAGAAAGTGATGGCCCTCTCGGCAGCAAGAAAATAGATATGCAATGGCCTTTTTGGCAAATAAGAAGAAGTGATGTCCCTCTCGGCAGCAGGAAAATAGATATGCAATGGCCCTCTTGGCAAATAAGAAGAAGTGATGGCCCTCTCGGCAGCAGAAAAATAGTTATGCAATGGCCCTCTTGGCAAATAAGCAGAAGTGATGCAAATGACAAATATGGCCCCTTCGGTTGAATCGTCTTTCTTTCATCCTTTATCCTGACTGTGATCCTCCTGGTCGGATGTGTCGTATTGTTTTATTATGACCCTTTTGGCCAAACTTTTGCCATTGTGTCAATTTCCAATCATTCTGTAGAAATAGTAGCTTAATATTTTGCCCTTTTGACATTCGAAGTCTTTCATATAGCTTATGGCTAGATATTCGCTCTTTTGGCATTCAAAACCTTATAGCCCTTGTGGCTAGATATTTTGCCCTTATGGCTTTTTGATCTTTTATAGCCCTCGTGGCTGGATACTTAATCCTCATGGTATTCTGTTTTTTCTTAGTCTTTGTGGATTTTGTCCTTGGTGGTAGTTAAAATCTTTCATAGCCCTCGTGGCTGGACATATACTCCGCAAGTCGGATCTCAACAGCGGTCTGGACCTTCTTTAGCGAAACGTTTCCTGCACATGAAGCAAGGTTAGAAAAAGGATCGTCTTCCGATGTCCTGAGGACCTGTATCAGAAATGGGTTAGTTTTCTCCTATTTTAAGTTGATCCTTGTTGCCGGCGCTGTTGCATCTTCGGCTTTCTGGACCCGAAACCCCTTTAGCTCCGGTATTATAAAGATAAACCTATTTTCCTTACGCAAAAAATTTATTTTTGTAATGCTACCATAAGGGTATCTAATTTGTGGGAAAATAAAAGCATTATTAATCGTCACGACATGCGCTTTGAATCAGGGAGATCCTTTCTTCCACGACTGGGGTTTTTGCTCCCTTACGCGGAATTTTTGAGACCTTTTCTCAAAAATTCTGCCCAGTTTAAATTTTGATCTATGAATTCTCATGCTGAATCTTCAGGAAATTTTGAGGAAACCTCAAAATTTTCTACCTAAGTTTAGAGTTCTGGGTTAGATGAATTTTTGTAGTGGATTGACGGTGCGAATTTTTGAGGTGCGAATTTTTAAGATCCTCTCAAAAATTCTGCCCCAGTCGGGCGTGCAACAGTCCTTGCTCCTTTTCGAAGTCTTGTCTCTGAGGCTTCCTAAGGGTTTTCTTGGGTTTTTCTTTTGATGCGACCGAGCTCAAAGAGCACCTACATATTCTGTCGCAGCAATAATTCAGGTTGAACGTAGTTCAGAAATAAAATAATGGACTTTTGGTTTTTTACTAATAAAACGATCGGGTCCCGAGTAGACTGCCTACGTATCCCACTATGGGGAAATCAGGTCATTGCGTAGTTCATATTACAAAAGGTTTTTTGTTTAGCTTATCTATTACAAAACGATTACAAGCAAAAGGAAACAACTGATACAAGAAAATAGAATAACGATTACAAGCAAAGGTTACTATTACAAACTGAGAAGCTCCTTCTTCATGCATAGTAGCGCTTGATTGCATCTGAGTTGATCGGCTTCAGCCACTCTTGACCGTCCATTTCTGCCAATACTATTACTCCTCCGGAGAGTACTTTGTGGACCACATAAGGACCTTGCCAGTTGGGAGCAAATTTCGCTCTGTATTCATCTTGACGTGGAAAAATCCTTTTGAGCACTAGTTGCCCGATCTGAAAAAGTCTGGTTCTGACTTGTTTGTTGAAAGCTCTTGCCATCCTTTGCTGGTACAATTGACCGTGGCATACGACAACCATCATTTTCTCGTCAATTAAAGCCATTTGTTCATATCGAGCTCGGACCCATTCAACATCGTCCAACTCCGCTTCCTGAATGATTCTCAGGGAAGATATCTCAACTTCGGCGGGTATGACCGCTTCAGTTCCGTAGACCAGCAAGTATGGAGTTGCTCCTGTTGAATTTCTGGCCGTAGTACGGTACCCCAGTAAAGCATAAGTTAACTGCTCGTGCCAACCCTTATGATTATCAGTCATCTTCCTCAGTATCCTCTTGATATTTTTGTTGGCTGCTTCTACGGCTCCATTCATTTGCGGCTGGTAAGTTGTCGAGTTTTGATGGGTGGTCTTGAATTGCTCACAGATGTCTTTCATCAGGTGGCTATTCAGATTTGCTCCATTGTCTGTTATGATGGACTCGAGCACACCGAATCTACATATGATGTGGTTTCGCACGAAGGCCGCCACCACTTTCTTTGTTACTGACTTGTGAGACGTTGCTTCCACCCACTTGGTGAAATAGTCAATGGCAACATAAATGAACTAGTGGCCATTTGATGCTGCGGGTTCAATGGGTTCAATAACATCCATGCCCCAAGCGACAAACGGCCATGGTGAGCTCATAGAATTAGGCTCACTTGGAGGGACCTTGATCAGATCACCGTGGATCTGGCACTGACAGCACCTTTTCACATATTTGCAGCAGTCACTCTCTATAGTCATCCAATAGTACCCTGCTCGTAGAATATTCTTTGCGAGTACGAATCCATTCATATGGGACTCGGATGTCCCAACATGTATTTTTTCTAGAAGCTTGGTGGCTTCGCCGACATCCACACATCTAAGTAGGCCCAAATCAGGCGTCCGTCTGTAGAGCATTTCCTTGTTTAGGAAGAAACCATTTGCCATTCTTCTGATGGTCTTCTTTTGTCTATTCGTAATGACTTCGGGGTATTCCTATCTTTCCAGATACATTTTTGATGTCGCTGTACCATGGCTTTCCATCCGGCTTAACTTCTACATAGCAACAATGGGCATGTTCTTCTTTCAGACTTATCCTTAGTGGGTCGATGTGACTGCTTTCAGGATGTTGGATCATTGACGCTATTGTGGCCAGTGCATCAGCAAAATCATTCTAGGCCATTGGCGTATGTCGAAATTCGATCTTTCTGAATTTCTTGCACAATCTTTGCGCCAAGTTTACATATGGTAAGATCTTTTCATTCTTAGTGGCCCATTCGCCTTGTACTTGATGAATCAGCAAGTCGAAATCTCCAATGACCAATAATTCATCGATGTCCATATCCAGTGCCATTCTGAGACCTAGGATGCAGGCTTCGTATTCGACCATGTCGTTGGTACAGTGGAATTTGAGCTTGGCGGCCATGGGGTAGTGTTTCCCATTTTCTAATATTAAGACCGCTCCGATTCTGGAACCTCTGTAATTCACAGCTTCGTCAAAGAACAGTTTCCAGCCAGTATGGGATTCTATTGCTTCTTCTTCTATAGTCAATACCCTTTTGTCTGGGAAATGGGTACGAAGTGGTTCAAGCTCTTCATCAACCGGGCTTGCGGCTAGTAAGTCAGCCAAGGCCTATCCTTTGATGGCTTTCTGGGATATGTATACAATGTCGAATTCACTTAACAACATCTGCTTTTAGCCAGCTTCCCGATGGGCATGGGCTGACGAAATATATATTTCAACGGATCCATATTAGATATGAGGTGAGTGGTGTATGAAGACAAATAATGCCTCAATTTTTGAGCCACCCAAGTTAGAGCACAACAGGTTTTCTCCACCAGTGTATTCTTGCTTCACAGGCTGTGAACGTTTTGCTCAAATAGTAAATGACACGCTCTTTTTTCCCTTCTTCATCGTGTTGTCCTAACACGCAACTGAAGGCCTTTTCGGCAACTGATAGGTATAGCAGCAATGGGCTTCCGGGCCTTGGTGGTACCAAGACTAGTAGGTTGGTCAAGTATCTCTTGATAGTATCAAATGCCTCTTGTCATTCTCCTGTCCATTTTGTAGGAGCGTTCTTTTTCAAAAGCTTGAGGATGGGTTCCACAATGATGGTAGATTGAGCTATGAACCGCACAATGTAGTTTAACCTTCCCGGGAAGCTCACGACTTCTTTCTTAGTTTGGGGAGGGGGAAACTCTTGGATTGCTTTGATTTTTGTTGGGTCTAGCTCTATGCCTCTTCGGCTGACTATGAACACCACCAACTTTCCAGCCGGAACTCCGAACGCACATTTGGCCGGGTTCAATTTCAAGCTAAACTTTCGAAGCCTGTCGAAAAATTTCCTCAAATGTGTGGTATGCTCCGAACTCTCCCTTGACTTGATAATGACATCGTCTACATAGACTTCAATCTCTCTGTAGATCATGTCGTGGAAAATGGTAGTCATTGCCCTCATGTATGTTGCGCTGGCATTCTTGAGGCCGAAGGGCATCACCTTGTAGTGGTTACTCCCCGTGGGGTGATGAAGGTTGTTTTCTCTGCATCCTCTCTATCCATTAAGATCTGATGGTATCCGGCGAAACAATCCACAAACGATTATAGCATGTGCATAGCACAATTGTCTATGAGTATATGGATGTTTGGGAGTGGAAAATTATCCTTTGGGCTAGCCTTGTTAAGATCTCGATAATCCACGTAGATTCTTATAGTGGCTAGCCATGTGGGGTATGATGTCACTTCCACCACTCCAGACTCAATCTGTTTCTCCACCTCGTCTTTGATTCAGATACTAAGATCCGGTTTGAATTGTCGGGTTTTCTGCTTTACTGGAGAAAAACCTTTGTTGACGGGTAACCTGTGAGACACTATGCTGGTACTTAGCCCTGGCATGTTGGCGTATGACCATGCGAAGACATCCACGTACTCCCTTAGCAAACTTATCAATTCTTCTTTGAAAGGGGTATCTAGGTATGCGCTTATCCTTGTTTCTTTGACATCCTCTTTATCACCTAGGTTTACGGTTTCTGCTTCATCCAAATTCGGCTTCAGCTCATTCTACAATTGTTCTACTTCCTCTGTGAAACCCTCGGGTAGCATTATGGTCTCATCATATTACTCATACTATTCTTCTTCTATGCTGCTCGACTCATTCGTTTTGCAGCATGTCATGACATTTAAGGTTGCTTTATTGTTTTTATTACTGAAAAGAAATTCAAGGCGAAATATGTTAGTATAAAACATGCATGTAACGAATAAAACAGTTTTGATAAACCGAGACTTTTATTAATTAAATATATTTAGAAGTACAAACTGTGGTCCTGGCTTAGGTCAAGACATTTTTGTTTTGAAAACATTACCAGGTATGTAAGTGACAAAGATGGTGAGTAATCGGGCCTCAGCCGATTCTCCCCATTTTCAAAATAAATTCATCTTTCTCTATCGAAGAGCCAGTAGCGGGGTGGAGGTCCAGTTGGACAGCTCCTCACCCGGTTCTGCCGCTCTGATGCCGGATGCTTCAACACGTTCTTCTAGAATCACAGAGCAATCTTCCTCTTGGAATAGCATCCTTATCCCTTATTCTATGTCAGCATCCTCAGGCATAGGCTTTTTGTGGGGAAATAACTGGTACAGATTTGGAATGGGTTTGCAGAGATCTACAACCTCTTGTTTCTTTTTGGTAGGCATCTCTTCCTCTGTTGGGATGTAGCCAAGCCCAAAGCGAAAATTATCTTAAAGGATAGGAATGGGCTCAGTGATGCCCTGCAGATTCTCGCTAAACCTTTTCCGGGTTCAAACCCATTTAGAATCATGGTAGAAGCAATCATTTTATAAACCGTTGGCATGGGAGTTTCCAGGGAGTCTATCTCGTGGGCCGCTTCTACTATCTCCATGACATGGAAATCTATTTCTTTGGGTGCGGCTTCAATGACAGGTACAGAATTGTCTGGATAATTGTGCATGCTGGCTTCTCCGTAGATCACCACTTCTTCTCCTTCCTAGAAAAATTTTACATATTGATGGAGCGAGGATGGTACTGCCCCAGCCATATGGATCCATGGTCTTCCCAGGAGCAAATTATAATTGGTGGGTATTTCCATGACTTGGAATTCGGTGGTGAACTCGGCAGGTCCTATTTGAATATCCAAATCAACTACTCCAGTAGCATCACAACGTCCTCCGTCAAATTCACTTATGTTAGTGTGGCTTTGATAAACCTTTCCCAGGTCATACCCTAGCTAAGTCAAGGTAGATTCGGGGCAAATCTTGAGTCCTGCCCCATTATCAATTAATACCCGGGTTACCACTTTGTTGTGGCACATGATAGTGATGTGCAATGATTTGTTATGATTTATGCCTTCCATGGGCAACTCTTTCTCTGTGAAGGCAATTTGATGTTCCTCCATAACATGAACTACTATTTCGGCCAAGTTTCACTGTTTGTTCCAGCTGGGACATGCGCTTCCTCCAACACCTTCATTAGAGTCTGGCGGCGTTGAGGTGAACTTTGCAGCAATGCCAGCACTGATATTTGGGTCGGTGTCTTCTTTAAATGCTCAACAATGAAGTATTCTTTCGGCTGCATTCGACGCCAAAATCTTCGGCTTCACCTTCAGTGATAGTCTTTTTCTGATTTCCCTCCCTTCAGGGTACTCCTTGGGTCAGGTCTTCAGGAGTATAACATCTTTCTGATCTTGTGATATCATGTGCGGCGAAAACTTGGACTACAAACTCTTTGCGAGGTGGCGCTGGAGCTACTTGAGCAATGTGTGTTGTCACCGATATCGGGATTAATACCTTAAATTGGGGGCGCTCTTGCAGGGACAGTGACGCTACTGTGCGTTCAAGTTCTTTCACAAAATCGCGGATTGTGGGCCTTCCTGCGACCCGGTCTTCTTCTCTCTCAATCATGTGAATCAGTTGCCATGGTTTGGCAAAGGATTGGTGTTCACATTTGGAGAGGCCGGTTGGAGCACAATTTCTTTTTGGTCAATCAGATCATGTATCTTGTACTTGAGATTAATGCAATCCTTCTGTGTTGTGCCCTATGCCATTGGAGTGATAGGCATATGTTTGGTCAGCTCGGTAAAATCGGTTCTTTGGATCGACGGCCTTTGGCGGAAGCACTTGAATCATCCCAGCCGCACTTAATCTTTTAAACAAATCAATCCGAGATTCCATCAGTGGAGTGAATACCTGAGGGGGTTTCTTCTCAATATTAGGGTGTGGTGCATTATTAGAATTTGGTGGGGGTTGATTCTGATAGGTATTGGGTTGGTTATTTTGTGGGGTACGGTAAATGGGTGAGGGAGTTCGATAATTTAGCTGTGGAGCTTGGTAATTTAAGGGAGGTGATTGGAAGGCATTTGGTGGAGCTTGGTAGTTTTGGGGTGGTGATTGGAAGGTCGGTTGCGCGTAATATACGGGCACCGTGTTGTGGGGGGTAGGTACATAGGTATGTGGAGGAGGTGAAGCATATGCTTCCATCAGGATCTTCCCTTCTTTTGGGTTTAGGGGTGTGGGATATGCTAGCCACGTCTTCTTTCTTCTTGTGTGCGAACCCGGTAGAGCCTGACCCAACAGGTTTTCTAGTCATGCTTATAATTCGGCCAATTTTGTAGAACGTCTTCTATGGCCTCGCCCATTTTGACCAATTCAGAGAAAGGTCTCCCCGCCATTGAAAACATTCTATCATAGAAAAATGTTTCTTGTGAACGGATGAAAACAGACACAAGTTCTTCTTCACCCAATGGAGGTTGTACTCAGGCAGTTTCTGTTCTCCACATGCTTGCGTATTCGCGGAAGTTCTCGGTGGACTTCTGTTTTACTTTCTCCAAATAGTATTTATCTGGCACTGTCTCCATGTTAAAGTAGAATCTTTCCATGAAAGCAGCAGCCATGTCCTCCCATGTGACCCAACAGCGTATATCTTACGTCGTGAACTATTCTGAGGCTTCTCCTGTCAAACCCCGGCTGAACAACCTCATGATGAGCGCTTAATTGTCTCAGACAACGACCAATTGGTCGCAATAGGCCCGCAAATGCGCTTTAGGATTGCCCGTCCCTTTAAAAAATTCGAAGCTGGGTACTTTAAAGCCCTCGGGTAAATCCAATTGGGATGCATGCACAAATCGTCGTAGCTTAGACCTGTGCCAGTAAGAGTAGTCCTCATAGATCATTCCAACATTGCGGTCATCTTCCGCTCAAGCCTTTCTTCCCGTTTCTCTTGTTCAGCTTTCCATGCTTTTTCCATCTCCTCATAGTGGTCAATTTCCTGCTCGGGCAAGAAGGTACCTGGTGTGATAGGTATGTGGAAATAAACAACAGGGCGAATTCGGGTAATAGGGGTGCTTTTGTCAGTTGGTAGTGAGGTGATGCTAGGGTGGGTATTTTGTGGTGTTGAGTAAGAAAGGATAGAGTGGGCGATCTCGGGAATTTGGTTGGTATTAAGTGGTGGTGGGATGTGGCTTGAGGCACCAATGTGTCCATCTATCTGGGTAAATGTCATGGTGGTCATAACGGACCTAGTGGAAAAGTGGTCAGGTAATGGTGAATTCAGAGAATGAAAAAATGACGGAGGCCTTCTTTCTTCAGCAGGGGCCTCTCGGGCAGCATTAGCAGCTTTGTTTCGCGCTACTTCTTCTTGAAGATAGCCGATTTTTTCAAACTTCATTTACATGACGTCTTTAGTAGGTGATGATTCGGGCAGCTCGCGCAGAGGCGATTATCTGAGAGAGATATCAGTAGGGGTAGTTTTGTTCTCCGAAGTACCAGTCATTTTCTCTTTGCGTTTGTCTTATAGGGATAAGGATGCTATTGCAGCTTTAGACCTTGTGAAGTATGCCAGTGTGAATACGAATCAACTTCTATTTCTATAAAAAAAAGAATAACTCAAAGGCAAACAAAGTTAGTTCCTTCAGATAATGGAAAGAAAAGCAAGATATCGCACATAAATGGCGGTTTAACATTTAGCACATAAATGGTCATATGTTTGATTTAAATGCTCAATTGATCTCTTGTACCAGGTTTTGGGTACTTGGGCTTCGTATGAGTGAGGGGGATATAATATTTAATTTATAGGGACCGAGTCTTACATAGACTGCCTATGTATCCCTCCGCGGGAAGTCAGGCCCTTCCGTAGTTCGGTCTGCATAAAAATAAACTTAAACTTACACGTGACCAGGCCTGATAGAGGCTTCCTGCGTATCCGTTCTTGGGACATCAGGTCAGCGCAGTTCCGTTACACAAAATGGGGGGGGGGGGGGGGGGGGGGGGACAAATTTGTGTTAAATACAAAAAATGGGATCCCCCTAAAACTACCAAAAGCGACCTTTCTTTTGAGGTCAATACAGGTTGTTTGTCCGTTCAACCTTTCCTGGCCCTAAGGCTCCCAAATCCTAATACTGAGAAGGGAGCACCAACCAAAGGGCGCCCTTGTGGACCAAATTTTCCAACACAAACTTGAACGCATCGCATTCTTCTATGTGATGCCCTAAAGCTCCAGAATGATACAGACACATTTTGCGGCGGCCAACTCTTTCAGTTTGGGCGCTCCTGGTTCTGATGGGGCTAATCTTCCTAATACTGACCAATTTCTGGAAGATGTTGGCATAAGAGTCCCCAAATACTATGAAGTCGTAATGCCAAATACGAGTGTTCCGGGTAATCCCTTCAGCTGGAATGTTGTTGTTATGGACTAATAATGAATGTGGCCCCCACATCTTGGTGATGTTTTTCTTATCTATCAACCTGATGAGTCTCCTTTTGAAGTCTAAGAATTCATTGAGGGTATGCCCTGCCTGATCTTGGTGATAAGAGCATCTCTTATGTGCGAAGACCAGAGAGCAAGACAGCAACATGTCGAAGCAAACACTAACTATTCCTTTGCTTCGAAACTTGGTCATCATCTCCTCATTCGTAACCTGCTTAGGTGAGACTCAATAGGGACAATCCAATGCCTTGACTGAAATAGCCCACCATTCGGGTGAAGCTGGTCGAGCATACTCCATTTGTTCCATAGGCTCCTCCCTAGGGCTCGGTAATGCAGCAGAAGCTCCTTCCTTTTTAGGACTCGACGGTGCAGCATAGGTTTCGTTCTTTTTTATGTTTGAGGGTGCAGCGGAGGCAGCACCCTTTGTTGGCCATGTGGGCTCCTATGGGTCCGACTCCATTTCTTCTTCCTCGGACTCTTCCATTATTGGGATGTACTCGGGACGGATTTCTTTTCCCTTGTCAAGGATATTTTCTCCTTGAGCTTCGACAGGTTTTTCAAGTGAGCTTTCTGTCGAATCCAATAACTCATCCGCCTCCTTAATCTTGGCCTTACTATCCTGATCTACTTTTCGAGATCTTGAATCTTTCATCTTAGTCAAACCTCATTCGTACTCATGACCCCGAGCTCAGGTGCAGTCTTGTTGTTCATCTTCAGGTTCTGAGAAAATCGTTAGGCTTAGTGCGGGTATTTTTTGTTCATTATTTTCCTTTGGGTGAGTGGACAGTACTTGAGACCAACTGAGCATTTAAACGAAACATATGGAAGAAAATAAAGTCACACAAAGCAGTTTATAAGATTATACTACGCGCGTTCTTAAGCATACTAAACGTTTGAAACATAAATGTGCCATTTGAATCAAACTATTGCCCCATAATCATTAATAATAATATTTTTCCCCGCAGGGGTACAAAAGATAAAGCAAAGACAGTGCATAAAAATAAATCAGCAGAAATGTCCTCTAGTAATGGATGATAAAGCCCGATCCCTATCAGTCTTGACTTTCTTTGCTTTCCGGAGGGTAGTCTGGATATGAAGTTGGGCTGACGTCAAAGTCGCCTCCATAAGAAACCCTTTTTGTGTGAAGCTCAGGGGAGCGACGTCGTTGAAAATATTTTTCATTCAGTCGTCTAGCTTAACTAAACAATCATTGGTAAGCTCTAATTTGTGCCTCAGACTATCTATGACGGCCTTGTCATGCTCAATTTTCTCCAAATACTTAGCATCCCTGTCGTCGGCTCTCTTTTGAATCAAACGGGCTCGGATCTCGGCTTGCGAATCCTTATCTTGGACACAGGTGTAGAGAATAGGCCTAGGAGAAAGTGTGCCTTGCAAATTGGCCCTCAACCAATCCTTATATGCCACGACACAACCCGGACGGAACCTATCTTCGGCTAAGGCATTGGGACCCCAAATCATGCAACCCTTCCATTCTCGGACATAATCTAAAGCCCTCGGTGGTCTATCAATGTCGTAGTCGATGATGAAATCTCCCATGCCTCTAATCTGGGGAACGACTTGAATTTTCCCAATTGTCTCAGAACCCGAGCAGGAGCATAAGGGCGAATCCCTCGAATTCCCATAAGCGGCAAAAATGGATACTTTCTTCCCTTAACAACAACTTCAGTGGATACGAAGTCATGAAACATCCATTGAATGCTTTCTTCCATCAATCTGGAGAAGGTGAATGTCCAACTTTGTCAGTTTTGTTCTCTGAAGTTCGGGCGAAAATCTCGAAGGTTGTCTCTTTCTGCCGGCTTACTTAAGTGTTGTTCACCCCTAACCTTGACCATATGTTTGAGGATCCACCATTGCAGGAGTAAATTACTACCTTGGAAGTATTTTTAATGATTACGGCAGAGACTCAGGGCTCGGTACAAATCGGCTAGTATGATCGGGGTTATGTCAAAGTATTTGTTTTTTTCTTTTTGGGTTATACCGTAAAAGATGGCATGGCTGACTGAAATGACTCGGGTATTTATGGCTAAGGACCAATCTTTGGGAAAGACCATAGTTCCTAAAAAGCAAATGGCGAAATCCAAGGGTTTGGTGGTCGTCCAGTCGACATAAGTCTTAAATTATCCGGGATGTTCCACAAATCCATCCGGGCTTCCAAACCTTCTGTACAACTCCCTAAAGGATATAGTGGGACCATGGGCTCAATTGGCATAGTTTAAAGAAAGCATCCCACAAATTTGGGAGTGGGTGGGTTTTTTCGGGATCAAAGCATTTTGGTCAGGTTTCTTTCTTCTTTTCAACCTGAGCTTACGCTAGTCAGTACGTCCCTAAGCTCCTCCAGTGTTGGTGTTATTTTAATGTCATTCCCAAATCTAAAAACCATCCGGTCTCTATCCCAGAATCCGATAATTACTTCCATCAGTTCCTTGCAACTGATCAGAGTCATTATGGATGTCAAATTTCCTAGATGACATAAAATTCCTCTTTTCTCCTCCGGGGAAATTTGGCCCCACCAAATCCGCAGCAACTCAGGTGAAGTCAGGACCATATCGAAACTCAAATTGATCGACATCTACAAGACAAAACGCAAGGTTAATTGGCCCCACTAGGCAATGGTTTCATTCATAGGCACATTTAAATGTTTCCAAATAGCACATAATATGATATGCGGTGTTTTTCGGGTCATAGACCGTACTTGACACGGGGTAGTCTCCTTATCGGGTTTGGATATGTCTAAAATATCCAAACCACCCAGTCTACTTCTCATTTGGATTTGGCTTAGCTCTAATCTTAGGCTTATACAAGAGTGGGTTTTTTCAAATTGACCTTGGACCAGAGCGGACTACTCGGGGTGAACCGTTGTCGGCCGTTGGGTGACCGCACACCAACTTAACGTTCAACGTGTTCCAAAGAAAAGGTGTTTTGGGTTTTTAGTGAAGGCTAGACCGCGATCCCGCGTGTCCCCTTTGAAACCATGCATTTTGCCAGGAGTGACAGAGTTTATGATATGATGCATGCTAATTTAAATTGCAAAAAGTAACACATAAACAAATAATTGTAAAATAAACGCTATTATAGTGAAACCCTTATTGTTAGAACCTAAGTATATCCCTAGTGGTGTCGTCATATGTTACGGTTTGCTTTTACGCGGGTTAAGGCATAAAAGTAATCGGAGGTTGTTGGTACTCTAAATTGGATATTTTATGTTTTTAGAGTCGCCAGTTAATTTATTCAAAAGGAAAATTACGAAAACGGGTTTAAGAGTTTTTCAGACTGAGAAAAAAAATCTTATTTGGACCAGAGATCGAGGTAAGGGTTCTGGTGATCCCCCAGGGAAAGTTTTACGCACCCTGGTATTAAGGATCAGTAGAATACGGCTGACCTACGAGCTTCACTGTAAGTTTATTTATTTGCTTATGTGTTATAAAAAAATTTCGCAAATTTTAGAGTTTTAGCATCATATGAGTATAGTTTTAGAAAATTTCGGCAAAATATCCCGTTATAAATAAGGGGTTTTTGGTTTAAAAATCCGCGCAAGTGTTCAACTCACTTCGTTTTCGGACTAGGACACACCCGGAATCGCTCCCGAGTAGAGTTGCTACTATTCTAGTCCTAACGAAATGTGTTTAGTACTTATGATTTTTTATCATACTAAATATACAAAATATGGGATATATTCCCTTTTTTCTACATATATATATATATATATATAAACACATGTCTTTTTATTATTTGATCCAAATTTCAAAGTGAAGCCTATGGTTAGTATTGTATTCTAAACCCAAAGTCCATCAAACCCCCAACAGGTCCAAATTAATCTCTTTCGGTCCAATATGTCCAAGTTTTTGGTCCAATCATCCCAGTTCATAAAAATGTCACAGTTTAGCCCAATTACTCAGACGGACTTCCTGGTCCAAACCATTGTACATTTAAAGCATAACTTATGTCCTTTGGCCCAAAACTTTCACCAGTCAATATGTACTTAAGCCCAGAAAATCATACTCGAATTAACTTGAAAAAATTCCCGATTTCTTTTATCATTTAAAAACCTGCATTTAGTTTCCTTATACAAAGAAGCTTTACAGTTGAGTTACCTTATATCCTATTTTTCTCAGAAATGCTCTTAAGTTTTTGTTCAAAGCCGTGTGCCATTTTGATTAAAAAACAAACCCATTTTTACAAGTATCATCCTGTTATCAGAAAATCCATTTGTTAATCTCAGAAGAAAATTGTTTTTTTTTATTAGTTTTAAACTAAGCTAAGATTTTTGAAAATAAGGAATTTGAACTCATTTTAGATTGGTTACCTAGTTTAAACCAAGTGTTAATCCTAATTTATACATCCGCAGGGTTTCACTATTGATAAAGTTTAAGTTTTACAAACCATACAACAAATGAATCAAGTAGAGGAAAGAAAAAAAATATTTTTTGACTAATGGGCTACCCACCCCATTAGTGCTATTTTCACCATAGCTAGGCCTTCACCATTTTTTACCCATGGTTGGGCCTTTAATAATATTTGCTTCCCTTTCGCTTCACGTACTGCCTTGGCCAGAAATGGGATTGGGTGAGAAGGGTTGACCCAGAAATGCAAAGAGGAGGTTTCCAAATGAAAGGGATAAAATTTAATATCATGTATACTCATAAGAATATATAAGTCAATAACTCAATTTTAAGCAGAATGGGCCAAGGCCCAACAGTCAACAATTTAGCTTTCAAAACCCAAGACACATAATGAATCATATACATGCCATGCATACTTGGGTATACTTAGTATACACATTTATAAGGATGTTTAGAGGGTCAATATTGGAAAGCTTTTACCCCCATCTTCCCGATGCCGCAAAAGATCCAAGAAGCTTCTTTGAACCCTAGGCATGGCAGACACCAGGGAGGACTTAAGCTTGATTCATAATGACCAACTAACCTCCTACTAATGTGTTGCACCCCCTTTGGGAGGATGCCACTTACGAAACAAAAACAAATTTCATACTTCAACGTTCAGAAGAAATTTATTGGATAAGATATTCACGATAATTTAGTAGTGGAAAGAGGTCCATGTAAACAAGTTTCAACAATGCATACCTAAGTGTGTCACATTGATCACGTACAAGTTCCCAAAAGTATGCAAAATGAACATGCTCATGCAAATGTGATCTTCATCCAAGCTTCCAAATAGTCTACCTCAGTTGGCCATCCTTAAGTCTTCCTCGGAACATCACCTACGATAGTAACAAACTATCGCTAAGCATAAATCTTAGTGGCACATAAACTTAACTAACGTTTCATATCAAAAGGAGTAGGATATGTAAGGAGTACAACAATAAATTCTAGGAATGAGCATATCCAAAATCATCGTCAAGCACTTAACGAAGGTACCATGGTTTCAAGAGAACAAAATATCAAACAAGAACTAAATGAAGGTACAATCCTTTCAAGAGAATAAATATCATATAATAAAATAGTTCAAGATATCAAGAAGCTTTCCAAAGCAAATTCAAGAATTTCACCATTTGGTTCATTTAATCATGAGCTATGAATCAAATATAAGTGCAAGAAATGAGTTCAAGACATAAGCTTATCCGCTTTACAACCAAGTACTTAATCAAAGAATCACCAAACCATAAAATAGTTCAAGATACTAATATTTCAAATACCAAGTGTCAAGAAAGCCTTCGGAGCTTCAAATACCAAGTGTCAAGAAAGCTTTCAAAACTTCAAACACCAAGTGCCAAGAAAGCCTTCGAAGCTTCAAATACCAAGTGTCAAGAAAGCTTTCGAAGCTAATTCATGAAACACCATTTAGTTAGTTAATTTCGCCCAACACATACGTTATGCCATCACATCAAGCACTATCAAATATCAAGAAGGACCGAAGACTCTATCAAGAAGGACCGAAGCCCCTATCAAGAAGGGTCGTCACCCAATAATCAAGAGAATCAAGAGCCATGTTAAAAGTGGCTTTCCACTCATACTCAAGAATGGACAAAAGTCCATCATCAAGACGAAATGCAAATCCAAAGTCAAGATGGGCAAGATCCGAAATCAAGAAGGGTCGTCACCCCATAATCAAGAATGCAATAATGCTCAAGCAATCCGTAAATGTGGGCGAATTAAGTCATCTTACAAAAATGCTTCATATAACACCAATGTAATTTTAGCATACTCATAACTCAATTTACAAAATCATATTCTCAATGATAAAGTTATCATATTGAAGTGTCTCAATATATTCTTTCTCAACCCTCAAAGCAAGTAAACTATCAAAGTAGCAACAGAATCAATATGACAACAATTTAAAGTATATATTATTTCACCAAGATTCAAGCTTCTCACAATATCTCAAACCAAATAAATTGAAAGCGAAGTTCAAGTTTAGGTGCAAACCTTGGAGATTTAGAGCTTCTAAAGCTGACACAACCATCAAGAAGTTATAAATCCCCAAAGCAACGATCAAGTAAATATGTCAACTTCCTTAGCCAATTTACCTTAGCTTGTACAAGGGTATACATATGTACTCAAATACACCATCAAATATCTAATTAAGTTCAATGGTTTCAGCACGTCAAAAATAAACACGATATCAGTGAAAATCACCCTGAACTAGCAAAACAGAAATTTTGGACAGTGCTACTGTCTTGTGTTGTAACTCAGTTTCAAAGGGGTAAACGGCAAAAATAGACTTTATGGCCTTAATGAAAGTTGTAGATATATGTCTTGTGGTTTCAAAGAAATATAAATAACTCCTATAGCAGTTGTGTACAAAAAGATATGCTCAAAATACTAACAGTGGTACATGTAGGGTTTGCAAACAGAAATCTGGGCAGCACCTGTCCTGTACTTCATCACCCCTTTTCCAGTAAATAAAAGCAAAACTGGGTTTGGGAGCCTGAACGAAAGTTGTAGGGATATGAAGTGTCTTTCTAGAACATCTTGGATCACTTAAAACTAAATTCTATACAAGGAGATATATTGAAAACACTAACAACTGACCAGTTCAAAAACGGGTTCGGGACTTACTTCAATCGGGTGGAGTAGTTTATGGCTCAACCAATGATTAATTTAGTGGATGAATATTATGAGTGGAGAGAAGATTTGGGGTCTTATTTTGATGGAGGAAACGAAATTGGAGGTGGTGGAGATGATAAGAGCCCCAAAAAGGTATATATCTTACTAGATAAGGATGAAAAAAAAAGGGCTGCCCACTTTTATATATATCTATCTAATCCATTTAATAATTTACTAAGATAATAATAGTAGGAGTAGTTTACATAACTACACCATAACACTTCAAACAAGTTCCAAATATCACCAAATTCATGTTCAAGAAGCGCGAAATAAAATATATTCCAACTATCAAGATATGGTCAATCGAAAATTCAAGTGTTAGTTTAAAAATTTCGAGGTGTTACACAATGTACTAACTAAAGTATACTTGCCATATACACTCACATATACAATCAAGACAGCCTTAAACAATGTATGTAAAGAGACATCCAAAACTGGCCATACAAAGGGCAGTAATAGCATAAGAAACATGGGACACTAAACACATAACCAGTGGTTTCATTAAGATGCGTCACAATTTTACAGAGTTTGCAAAGACAGCACATGATTTCTTTAAGCTACAGTTACAGAGCAATATAGCAAGAATGCAAATTCAAGTTATGAACATAGGGACATGTTTTAAGTGAAAGAAGTGAAAGAGTTTCAGTTAGGATAGCTAATCACACACTTAAGAAGGCTTAAGATTATCATGAAGGAAGGAGATACATCACAACTAGAACTCTCAAGGTCATTTGCCTTACCTAAGCAGAGATTTCCCCATACTTCAATTCTAGGCATGGCTCAAAGTAAAATATCATGCTATTTTCCTTTAAAGAAACTCAGAATCATGTCTCATCAAGTTAGCATAATGAAAAGCCAGTCCTTAACCAAACAGTCTAGTTTCATGCAGTTTTAGACAATAACTTCCCTTCACATGTTCAATCCAAGTAAAATAACCTTGACAACACATCACACAAGCAGCCATGTGAACTCAAAACCAGATAATGTAAGTACAGAGTCCATGTTGTTTTATTATAAGATACTCAGTTAAGTCAACATGGTCCAAGGAACAGGAAAACGGGTCACATGATGAGTACATATCACAGAACTCCTCATTTACATGCTTCATTAACCAATTTGCGTACAAAGCCTGTGGGCTTGTCTAAGTGGAATCATATATGACGGGACCTAGATGTATAAGCACCTATTACAGTTTAACGATAGCATTTTTGTGACCCACCAAACATATTGGAGTTAAAATAATAACCTCAGGCTGTTCAAACTTAGGTAACGACCTTAAGTTCACTCAATCAACATTACATGATACGACTTTCTAACAAGCCCTATAGGCCATTTACATTTTGATTAGGCATGAGAGTACATAGAGATTAACATCAACTAGTCAAGCCAAACAAACTAAATCCTTCAAATCTATTGAACAACGAATAGTATAACCAGGCTAAAGCATGTTGAACTAAACCAAAACAGGAAGGTAGCTATCAGAAACTGATCATAATAAACTGAACAAACAGAGAATTAATTACCACAAATTGTACATAATAAACTTAAATAAAACAGGAAACTGACCACCCTAACCTAAACATGATAAGCTAAACAAGAATAGGGAACTGATTTCCATGGAATAAACATCATAAGCTGAATAAAACAAGAAAATTAATCACTATAGACATGATTTTTTTTTTGGTAAATAAGTTGACTTTATTACCAAGTGAACATTATAGAACAGGAAAAAACAGAACTAGACAGCCCCCAGTTCTGTAGCAAACTACTACATCTATTTCAACCTCCTACCTTATTACATAAGCTTCGAACATCATGATAACAACTTTACTACAGAACAACTATACTAAGGATAGAAGTTCAGGTTAGCTAGCAGCATAGCCAATCTTGGCCTCATTCTTCCTCTGATATGAACTTCCTGCACAATCTTCCTCACAAGTATTGGTGTTTCTCTACTCTGCCCTTTGAAAATTCTGTGGTTCCTCTCTTGCCATATGTAATACACGGTTGTAGCAAGAGCCATTCTATAAACTTCTACCCTTAGCTGCTTCCCTTTGCAGTGAGTTATAGCCCACCTTGTTTCATCTTCCCAACTATATGTTTGCCTTTGAATGTTTAACCAGTGCAGAATTTTGTGCTATAGCTGGGTTGAGAAGGAGCAACTGAAAAACAGGTGGCTGTTACTCTCCACCTCAGTCTCACATAACACACAATCAACATCATCTGCACATCCCCATCCAGCCAATCTATCCTTTGTGAGCAGCCTACAATTAAGTGTTAGATATAGTATGAAGAGCCACTTAGGACACGAAGCATTGTTACACACCAATTTCCTTCACTCCACTTTCTGGTAGTCACCCCTAAGCTTCTGGTATATCTTCTTTGTTGAGAACTTGTCAATTTGAAGGACATGGTTCTCATTCCAGCCAACATTTTCAAAGTACACAGATGCTTGGAGAATTTTCCTGACCATCCAAGATGCTTGGGGTGCCTTAACACCCCATATTGTTCCTTGCTTCCCATAGTACATATGTATCCACTGCACCCACATCTTATCCTTCTTTTTACTCAAATTCCACAACAATTTGCATATAGAAGCTCTATTCCAAGTCTGCACATCCAAAAAATTGAGCCCACCTGCGGTTTTAGGGCTGCATAGATGTTCCCATGCAATAAGTGCTTTTTTTGATAAGTCTACCCCCCCCCCCCCCCCCCCATCCACAGAAATCTTCTACACAAGCCCTCAATGCACTCAATCACTTTTTTGGGCAGTATGAACACCTGAGAGTAGAAAACTTGGACTGAGAATAAAACACTTTTGATTAGTTGGGTCCTCTCTGCATAGGACAAGAACCTAGAAGTCCAGTTTTGAATTCTACCCATTATCTTGTCAATCAAGGGTTGGAACTGTAGGATTGAAACTCTTTTAGTGCTAAGGGGTACCCCTAAATATCTGAATGGGAGATACCCTTGTGTGAATCCCAACTCTTAAAGGATTTCCTCCTGAACTTCACTGGGGACACCTCCAAAATAAATATCAGTATTAGCAACTAAACCAGAGGCTGCTGAGAATTCCAAGAACATTCCATAGAGCAACTTAACAAATCCAGCATCACCTCTATTGAAAAGCAGTAGGTCATCAGCAAAACTCAATTGAACAATATGCATTCTTTCACATTTGGGACGGTGGTTAAAATCAGGAATATGTCTCAATTGTTTGATCATTCTAGTAAGATATTCCATAGCTAGGACTAACAAGAAAGGGGACATTGGGTCACCCTGTCTTAAGCCTTTCTTAGCATGGAAAGGAGTACTAGGCTGGCCATTGAGGAGAATTGAGTATGACACTGTGCTTATACACTGAATAATCCAATTTACAAACTTAGCAGGGAGTTGTAAATGCACTAGTACCTGCTTTAGTTACTCCCACTCAACAAAGTCATAGGCTTTCTTCATGTCCACTTTTAACATGTATCTAGGGGACACATTCTTCCTACCATAACTTTTAACTAACTTATTACTCAGAATGATGTTGTCATTAATTAGTCTACTTGGCACAAAAGCATACTGGTTCTTATCTATCAACCCATCCATTACTAGTTATAGTCTATTAGTTAAAACTTTGGAGATGATTTTGTATAATAGGGTACAACAGGAAATAGCTCTATACTCAGAGATTTTGGTTGGGTGTTCAATCTTAGGGATCAGGGTCACTGTTGTGTAATTGATAGCTTTATGGAGCTTACCTAATGAAAAGAAATATAATACAACATCTGTTATTTCCTTTCCCACAGTTGGCCAAGTTTTCTTGAAGAAAAAAGCATTAAATCCATCACAGCATGGAGTTTTATCATCACTGATGCCCTTCAAAGCTAATACCACTTCTTGTCTTGAAACCTCCTCTATCAGTTGTAATTGTTAAGGTCTATTCAGAACTGGACCATCTTTCATTATCACTGACTTAACAGCAGGTAATTGAGAGGCATTTGATCCCAGTAATTTCTTGTAGAATTCAAGTATTTCAACCTCTATGGCAGTGCTGGCAGAAGCAAGTGTACCAGCTGAAGTTCATAAATGTAGGTTGTATTCCCATTCCTAACTGCAGCCATTGCACCCTTGATTTTTGCTTGACTATGCTCTCTTCAATTAGCAACCATTCTCTAGATTTAGCTTGATTTCCTTTTTTGTGTCTAATAGAACTTGAGGTTCGCCTGGCACCCTCTTGGAGCTCTGCAGCTTCTGTAATTGTTGTCTATAAAGCTTGATTCTATCCTTCACTCCTTGAAACTCTATGATATTCAATTGTTTCGCAGCTTGCTTTACATCCTTTAGTTTTTGCCAAATCCCTGACATTTTAGAAGCCTTTTGCCTCTGTTGCCATGCTACATTAACTATCTCTTGTAACTTCACATGAGCAGCTAGATGATTCAAGAACTTGAAAGGTCTAGAGTTTCTTTTCTCTTCCTGATTCATAGCAATACTCAAGGGAGAATGATCAGACCATCCTGGCTCCATTATGAGCACTTCCAGTAAGGGCATCTCAAGCATCCATCTAGCATTGACTAAAGCCCAATCAATACTACTATAAGTATGTCCATTTCTCCAAGTGTACTCCCTTCCACTACACTTCAAAATAGTCATCCCAGTATCCTCCAAGAAGGACTCAAAGTCCCTCATTTTAGCAACAGTAACAGCTACACCTACCAGTCTATCATCAGCTCTGGAGATAGCATTATAATTACCCATGGATAACCAAGGCCCCTGTTGATTATTATTAATCTGTCTAAGTCCCAACCATAAGCTCCTTCTATCTTCAATGTTGTGTAACCCATAGATGGCAGTGAAGTTAAAACTGAGATTCAAAGCATTAATCCTTATTATTGAGTGGATGTATTGCTCTGTAGTCTCCAATGGGCTGCAGGTGATGATCTGAGGGTCCCACATAATCCATATTCTTCCTCTAGCACTATATTGATAATTGTTCAGACAGGCCCAACCAGGTGCTATTTTCCCCAATACTTGTGTGGCATGATGTTCTTTCACTTTATGTTCTAAGATAGCTATAAGACTAACATTACTGGTTCTAATAAACAAAGCTACTTCCTTCTGTTTATGAGCCTTATTCAAGCCCTTAATGTTCTAAGTTACTAATTTCATTGAGGATGAGTTAAAACAGCCCCTCTTCCAGTCCCTCTACCTACACCACCTTATCCTCTACCAACCCCTGCAATGTGTCTTGTAACATGGTCATGCAGGATGCCAAATTCATTTGCAGTATTGAGTTAGGGCCTGGGAGTAGCTTGCTTCTGTCCACCTTTTGCTGCAGATTTCCCTCTCACTTCTTGCCAGTTATCAGGTTGCCCCTGCTGGTCTTGAGCAGGTTTTAGGTTCATTTCATTACTGGCCTGATTAGCTGTGATGTTCCCCACCTGATGGCCCTGTACTAACTCTGTATTCCTCTTGGCTTGCTCAATTATGTTAGTAGTGACCTGGTTGTCCACTACTTTTGAGAGTTGGCTAGCCTTTCTGGCATTTTCCTCAAGTAATGTAACTTCCTTGACATTAAATTGAATGTTATTCTTCTGTGCACCACTGTGCTCGGGTATGTCATTGGGGATTACCACTGTCCCCACCTGAGAAGTAGTAGTAGTTTTATGGTGCCACGCCTGTTGCAGTTTCCTAACTTTTGCCTTAGTTTTAGGTACATCACCCTCCTTTGGTTTACATTTGTGCCCTAAGGTCAAGCAGGCTGGATAGTACAATGGTATCCATTCATAGTCAATCTTCTGCACAAAAACTCTACCATTAGAATCCTCCACCTTCATCTCAGTAGGCATTGTCCTAGTAATATCCATCTCAATCAACATTCTAGCATAAGAGACCCTGTCAATTTGGGTTGTACACTCATCTGCATATAATGGAATTCCCAGCCCGCTACCAATTCTACCCAAAGACTGGGCACCCCAGCAATTCAGTGGAAGTTTTGGAAACTTAACCCACACAGGGATGGTTTGAATTACCTCCTTGCTAAGGTCAAACTCAGGTGACCAAATCTTCACAATAATCGGTTTGTTATTTATCATATGGGGCCCTGAATAGAGAACTTCATCCCTGTCTTTAAAACTAGTAAATATAACCAGGAAGTAGCCATCATTATGATAGTATACCTTCGGTTTCGCAATGTAATTCCATTTGGTTGCAATATATCTTTCAATAGATGTTATGGTGGGCTCAGCACCTACCACATACAGTATCAAGGCATGTTTCCATCGTTTTGTCTCGACCTCAACTTCCTATTTGCATAGTTCAACAATTGTTTTGCCATTCTGATGGTTGGGGAAACATACAGTAGTTTCATCCCTTGCGATGCCAATCGATTTCCTTGAAAGAGAGTCGACCATTTCTGTTTCGCTGGTTCCCCTGTATCTGCTTTAGCCAATTTTGGAAACAACTCAGTTGGGGTTTTCTTTGATTTTGGCGATGCTTGAGCCACCTGCATATCCTCCCCCACCATAGCATCGTCAATCAGCGGTGGGGTTTGAGCATCCAAAATTGGGGTTTTTGGCAAACCTGGCCACTATTCCGATGAAGCTGGGACTACCACCGTTGGGATTACTCCCAACTTCATGTTAGGAGTTGTGTTTCCTGTACTCACCTTGCCTCCAGCGTTGGTAGCTACCTTCCTCTGCCATCCTCTTGCCATTGCAGGCTAGGGCGCACTTTAGCTCACCTATCCATAGACATGATACACCATACAAACAGGAAACTAAGCACTATAAACTAAACATGATGAGCTAAACAAAACAACATACAACTAATTACTAGAAATTAAACACATAAATGCAAAAATAAAAGGGAAAGGGGAATTACCTTTTGAAGGTGCAGCTTGGAAGAGATTGGACTTGGAAAAAGCTTATTTCCCCACCAAAACTCAATTTACAAGCAATAAACCACACAAACAAAAATAAACCTTTTAAAATTTAAACTTAACTCAGAAAAATTAAAGGTCTCAAGTATAGAAAACCCAGGTATTTCGAGTTTTTTAGCCTTGTAAGTGAAAGAATATCAGATTACAAGTCTCAAAGTGTGTCAAATAGTGAGAAATAAGACCATATTTATAGAATCTCCACACCCTTAAAACCCTAAATAATCCGATATGGGACAATCCTCAAAATTGGGATTTTTCCTCACACTCAAGAGTTGAAGTGCCAAGAACGGGTCAACTATACATCAAGGATCAAGGTTTGACTAACAAAGATCAAATCTCAAAAGTTCATCATGAACCAATAGAACCCCAAGATTCAAAATCGCAAACAAACAAGAACCATTAAAGGATTTCAGTGTTAGACCATTTAAAAAGCAATAATAATACGAAAAATCAAATAAATAAGATTATTAGCACCTTGTTTGGTTGATTCGCGGTGGTAACGGGTGAAAACATTGAATGCTTTGCCTCTTAAGGCCATGCAAGCCTGTAGAAAGAAAAAAGCTTCTACCATTTTGCCAAATATGGCTTCACTGACAATGAAAGAGAAAGAAGAATGTGAAGGCGGTGAAGGTTTCAAACCCTTTTGGAGAGAGAGAGGGGAGGGGGGGAGAGGAGCTGGGGTGTGTTTGGAGTGAGAATGAAGGGTATTACCCCTGTTAATAATGGAAATGGGCCGGGTCTGGTCCTATTTGGACTGGGCCTGGCCATTTTTTTAAAAAGGAAATGGGGCTGGGCTGAATATATATGTATATACACGATATACGTGTATTCTTACATGTATATCTGTGTATATACGTGTATATATGCCGGATTTTAATACTCAATTTAATAAATAACAAAATTTAGATGATGAGCAATCAATTTAAATCCTAAATATGGTTAAACAAGATTAGTTTTAATATCCAAGAATTAATTTTTACGTAATCTATCCTTTAATTGACTTGATCCAAAAACCAGCTATTTCAATCATAGCCTCGTTTGGTCCAATTGGTCTTTTTAAAGTGATTACTTGCAAAAATAGCCCCTGATAGGACTAGTTTTACAATAATTACCCCAATTACGAGAAATTCTTTCTAATTGGGCCACCATTGGGCTATTAATTGATTATTTCAATTATAGCCAATAAATGAGCAATTTTTTAGAATTAATCATAATTAAATACTTACTTAATTATGATAAATTCTAATAATTTGACTAAATGGTGATTGAGGGGTGAAAGGATTAATTTATTTAATTAATCAAATTCCTTGAATTTTAAACAGAGTCCAATAACTTACAATTTTGTCAATTTTACCAATTAAGCAATTAAATAAATAATTGTTGCAATTTTATAAAATGTCCAAATTAATTTATAAATGATTTGTAATGTTTATAGAAATTATTTTACCAATTATAATGGTAAAATATTTTCCTGAATAACTTTTATAAAATCATTTTAGCTTCAAAAAATAGGTATTTTACTATGTTTGGGATTCAAGGACTCTAAATGACTAAATGAATCCTGCGAGGTAAAAAATTAGGTGTCAACAGAGTGCATAAGCCACTTTAGGGATAACTGTTGACACCCAATTTTGTCCCTCTTTTATTTAATTTACTCGGGCTTCTAAATTTATTGACGAGCTAAATACTTTATTTTTTACAATATTTTATTGTCACTACTACTAATATCATTACTTTTATTTTCAACATTACAAGTATTACTTTACCACAAATTTTAGATGATTCGTCATCATTTCATTTTTCGGGTTTGGACTCGTTAAATTAATTACAAGACAACACTTTGCAAAATATTTTTTTTTATTGTCTTTACATAATATATATTATACCAGTTATTAAATTAGAAGCCCAAAAATAATTAAATAGCGGAGGAAGGATCAACAATTTTCAACCAAATTAATGGCCCAAAATACCAATACAATATTATTTCCCTACCCAAGTAAATAACCTACATTTTAATACCCAACCCACATTTTTAACCCAACTAAAATACTAAACGGACCAGCCCATTTTCTACCCTACCTGATCCAGCCCAATTCTATTTTTTCTTTACCCTAAGCCCTCACTCTCCTCTCTTTCTTTTCCCCCATTTTTCTCCGCCTCCCCCAGCCCCTTCAGCTCTCTCTCTTCTCTCCAACCCTACCCGTTTCACCTGCTCCTCTTTTCCTCACACCCCCTCCACTCACCGCTGTCCCCCACACTCCCTGCCACTCCCACTCGCCGCTGCCCCCCACGCTTGTCCCCCACTCCTTCGTCTCTATCATACGCTCCTCTCTTTTCTTAAACCAAACGAAACCCTATAAATTCGGGGCGAATTGTTCTGTTAAGGGGAAAAAGGGAGGAATCCTAACATCGACAAAGATCTTGGAACCACGACAATCTCCTACAAAACACAAGTTTTAATCAACAAAAAAAAAAACAGCCAACAATTACTCTATTTTCCTATCCTTTTCTGTTTAAAACTCTAGTTATCTTAATCGGGTTCAGGTTCGGATTCTTCGAGTTCGAGTGTAGATTCGAGACTCGACGCTCCATTTCACTGCACCCACAAAAGGTCAGTGTGTTCTCTTCATTTCGAAGATAAAGTCTATGATATGTTCGTGTATGTTGTCGTTTTCAGTTTGGTTGAATTTCAGTTTAGCAGCCTAGTAGTATTATGTATGTTCAAGTTTCAGTTAATATAATTTCGGTTTAATAATGAATAATGTTTATATATTCGGGTCTTAGTTCGGTTTAATTTCTGGTCAATAGTTGAATAGTATTCTGTATGTTCCTGTTAATCGGTCTACTTTCGGTTTGTTAGTTGATAACATTTATAGGTTCATGTGTTAGTTTGGTTTAGCTTAATCTCGTCTTGTTGAGTTCTGTAGTTGTTTAGCTTTAGGTGCAGTTGGATGAATGGTTATGTAGATTTTAAACTTGTTTGTGTATTTTTGATGAAGTCATAAGCCAGTTTCATATCAGCATCCTCCTTATCTCAACTCACTTAAGCTTAGTATGAACGTAAGGGCATGTCTAGCCTTGAAAATGTCAATGTGTTTGTTAGTGTTGGTCTGTATAATTACGTAATGTCCTCCTGTACCCCCTGAATCTATCACTGACTTGTTCAAGCCATTCCGATTGGTCTGTATGTTGTCATATCCTTGTAGGATTTGATAATGACTCTGCTCTAATATTTGTTTATTTTGAATCAAAGTACCTGTGTCTTAGTCTGAGTATATGATTACTGGATTTATGAAACTGAAAATGATAGGAAATCTGTATTAGTTCTTCATATGAGAACCATGTCCACTTTGCACTTCATGTTAATGTTTGAAAATGTCTTTAAGGCCTACTGTCAACTTTATGCATCTAATGTGTTTTAATAATAAACAGAAGATCAGCTATGTCCATTTATGCCTTCTTTATAGTGGTGAATGAAATGTTTATCATGAACCAAAAGGGTGATCCTGCAATGCTTGCATTACACTGCCCTCAGATCTGCCCTGTTCCTGCCTCATACTTTCGAACTTCAGTAAAGAGAACTTATCTAATCTGCTGGGATTGTTGATAATCTGTTAAAACTCTTGGAGTATAAACATATAAAAGGAATCATGTTTTTGATGTCTCATTGTTACCATTTCCCTCAAAATTTGTTCCTACTGTTACTGTTAGATTGGTTTAGATATTAGCACATCTTCAATGTTTGTCATTACTGTATGTCCTTGTTTTAGCATATGTTGCATGTTTTTTTTTATTGATGTTTTAGGTTGAATTTTAAGTATGAAGTCATATTTCATCATTCTTGTCTCGTCGAATTAGTTTAGCATGAATCTATGTATGTGTTTGGCTTCTGTTTGATTAGTAGATATCAAGCATGTCATTTAGGCTTAGGACTGGTCCATTGGTTTTGTTTAAATTCGATATGAGCTTAAGGCTCGGCACGTTCTGTTTAAGTTGGGTTTGAATTCCTACAGTTGGGTTTCGAGATAATACAATCTATGGAATATTACATTTGAAAGTTCCTGCATTTTCTAATAGTGGGCAGAATGCATTAAATCATTAACTGGTGCATTTTGAAAGGCTAGCTGGCGTGTTTCTTGAGAGGAATGACTGCTGCATTGTTGCTGAAATTAAGCTACTGTGTTAGGCTGTGAACTAATTATTTCTACCTTTAAACCGATTCTTGCTTTTGTTGCGGGAAGTTTAGAGCAGATCATTACCACTTTCTTGAGGATATTTGCTGCTTTCTAAAACTATATGAGGTGGATATAGAATTGTTTCTCTGTTAGTTATTGTTTGTTGCCTTCTTACCTTCGGAACTGTCATGAAATCCTTAGAATTTCCAATATAATCTTGTATATACATCTTTATGAATGTATAAGATATGTCGAAATATACGCGATATATACACAATCTACTGATATGTTTTTTGAATGTATATTTTGTGTGTTTAGTCTTATTCGTTGATCGTATACTAATCCTTTTCTTTTCATTTTTTTTGCATGATATCTCGCATACGAGTCCAAATGACTCGTCATCTCCCGCATTCGGTGTTGGGCTAAAAGCCCAACAAAATTCTTCTCGAATCAGCCCATCCGCGACAATATATGTTGAGCAGCTTTACTTGTCTGAAGCCCAGTAGCAACAGTCTGCAACATTTGTTAAAATTTCGCTGGGCCGAAGCCCAACAGTAGCGGATAGCAGCATTTCTAAATGGGCTGAGCCCATTTAAATGACTTTACGCCTCCGTTTTATTTTATTTATCTTTCTTTTATGCAATTAACTCTTATTGTATGATTGACACTTTATTTGTTAATTTAGACGCCTTAGAAAAATTTAAGGGGTTTAGTTAGTAATGGGTAGTTAAACCACCAATTAACTCTACAGGCTTTTTTTTTACATCGAAATGATTTTTAATATTTTACCTCTAGAACAATTTGTTTTAATTAGCATGACTATATGTTTTAAAGCTAAAGAATCGAGATTTACTCTTACTATCTTAGAACACTCGAAATACATATTTGTCAAAACATTAATATTAATCTTGCAATAACTTTACAAATACAATTTAATTTGCTAGTTGGCGTAATTCATATTCCAAATATATATAAACATTACTCATTTCATTTCTTTCGGTTTATTTATAGCTAAATTCTTTTATGCATTCACTACTTTCTACAAGTTTTACTTTAAACAACATCCTACTTCTATCTATAACTTTAGTAATACTTTCAAAATATTTTCTTAAATATTAAAAACACTATATTTACACTTAGCCTAACTAATTATAAGTCCGGTCGGTTAACCATTGTTAATGGGTCTTAAAGGATGACTAATACCTTCCCTTTAGACTAATTGAACTCTTACCTAAAATCTTAAGTTTCGCAGACCTTAAACAGAGTTAACTTTAAAAAATAACTTTAAATAACCTTTAGGTGTCCTAATTCACCATAAATAATTAGGTGGCGACTCCTTAACACAAACAAAGAACAGGAATCTCCAATATGTTGTACTTCTAATTTAACCCGGTTAAAATGGGGTATAACAGCTTGGCGACTCTGTTGGGTATCACTTAGGTTCTAACCATAACGGACTTAGTTCAAATAGGCTTTGTGTGCTTATTTTAATTACTTTATTTATTTGTTAACAGTTTTTACATGCTATTAATTGTGTGTTTGATATAAATTGTTTATGTGTTACTTGCTTTGATAAAACTGTCATTCCGTTCATATTTCTTCCACTCCTGGAATACTCGCACATATTCACACACTTAAAACGGCTTCGCGGTTCGCGCCCGTGCACTACTAAATTACCCCTTTTAGTTGGATTGATCTTGTGGATTTAGTCGATCGGCGGTGCAGTCGACGGCCACGGACTTTTCACTCCCAAGTTGTCCACTTGGGGGAACCTTGTGTCATAGGAAGCCAACTCTTAGTCAGCCTAAGATAGAGCTAAACCAACACCTTTATTAGGAGCATACATCTCATGACCTAGGAGGTTTAATACCCTTGGTGTATTAAACCCATTAGACGACTTTACCCAAACGTCCAAGCGGGTTCACGACCCCGAGTGACACAAACCATACTTTATGTGCATGTTTGAAGGATAACTGTGCCTAAATATTGACTATTTGCTCTAATTAATTAAACTTTAGGAGGGACGGAATGACTAACGTTTCTATGACAGGTATGGATTTGCATTGGAGTACAATGAATGACGAAGATCAATGACATCACAAAACGGAGCTGATATTTAGACATAGGAAATTGTATTTACTTTACTTAGATTAGGAAACACTTTGTGTTTTATTCATTTGACATGTAAAATATATTACACTGCTTTTGTACTTTATATTGGGGAAATAGAATTTGTTTAATTAATCAAAGCAACGGGATGACGTATTATGGCACACTTTACCCTTCAAACAAACGTTAGGCCTACCTCTGGCATAAAGAGGTCACATGCATATTAGGACGCGTTATTATTATAATCATTTACATTTGTTTGACAACTTGTTTGACTTTATTTGACGAATTATTTGCTACATGATCATGACTTTACCTAGATATGTTGTGAGACTAACACCATTTACACTATTGTGTTTCTTTTTATTTTTATTCCCAACAAAAGAGTTGATTCGTGTTGACTCTCGATGGCCGACCATCCTTACATCACAAGGTCAAAGACGTCATCGTTACCTGAACGTAGTTGGGTTGTTCAAGGAAATGAAATTACTATGTCTGATCCGGCTGCACCTATTTCAACTGGTGTGGAAAACATCGTGATCTCTGGTGATCCCCCCGAGACTTCCGAACATGGAACTACTATTCAACGCGATGAACATATCGCCCGCCTGACTCAAGAAATTGAGGATCTACGTGGAGAACTGAATCGGGTTAGGGACTTGACCAATTTATCCCTCACACTCCAAAGTCCACCCCCTGAACCTAGAAATACTGCACCAAACCCACCTCGTTTCCCATCACTCGAATCTCCAGTTCGTGAGCATTTTCCTCCACAAAACAATGCACCTACCAACAACAACTTACCTCCGATCACCCCCGCAAATCCACCAAATCCATCATCCCTCTATACCCCTCCACAAAATCAACCACCCACCTATACTACCTATGCTACTCCTAATCCACCACCCGTCAACCCACCAAATCAATCGCTAGTTCACACTCCCTATGTTACTTTGCCCACCAACACTAATCCACCACCTGCAACTACTCCGCTAAATCTACCAAATCAACCACCTACAAACACCACTTATAACACACCACCTCCAGTCCAAAACACTCCCACCGTCCAAACTTATCCAACCCAGCATCTACAAGGGACACATTTTGTCACTCCAAATACACAGTATGTGCCTCCGGTATATGCAGCAGAAACACAAGCCTTTACCAACCCAGTAACGGTCAGGTTCCAACCCGAGGTGGATCAATACGAGGAAATGGAAAAAGATGCAAAAGAAGGGGCAGATAACATATTGCTAAAAGAGATCCACAGTCTCAAAGAAGCGATGAGAAACCTTCAAGTCACCAGGGGAAGCAAAAGTGTAGAATACGAAGATCTGTGTGTTCAGCCTGACGTCGATTTGCCCGTAGGCTACAAGCCGCCGAAATTTGATACATTTAATGGGACAGGCGACCCTCATATGCATTTAAGGGCTTATTGCGACAAACTGGTTGGAGTAGGTAGAGACCAGAACATAAGGATGAAGCTCTTCATAAGAAGCTTGTCTGGTGAGGCTCTTACTTGGTATACACAACAGGACGTCCGTAAATGGCGTGGCTGGAGTGACATGGCACAAGACTTTATGGACAGATTCAGTTTTAACACCGATATCACGCCAGATAGAGTCTACATGACTAAGTTAACCAAGAAGTCAACTGAGACGTTCCGCGAGTATGCGTTACGTTGGAGGTCAGAAGCGGCCAGGGTTCAACCTCCGATGAATGATAGAGAAATGACTGCTACCTTCATTGAATGCCAGGCTGGCGTATTTTATGAGAAAATGATAGGTATGATGGGACAAAAATTCACAGAAGTTGTCCGAATGGGAGAAGCCTTAGAAGAAGGAATCAAATCGGGAAACATTCAAGATCTTATTGCTTTGCAAGCATTAAACAAAGCTATTCAATCTGGTTCTGTCGGCGGGGTTAAAAAGAAGAAGGAAGATGTCGCTGCAGTCATGAACGTCCAAGAGCATAAGCCGATCCAAGCCATTACATACTTTAACCACCCACAACAACCTTTCTATCCTTACTACTACCCTGAACCCTACCAAGCTCCACCATCTCCTTACCCTGTCTACAACGCCCAAGCAAACTACTACCAACCCCGAGCACCTCCACATTAAAACCCACGTCCATATCAACCCGTCCAAGCCCCAACTTACCAAAATCGACCACATGCTATACCCAGAGCCCGTCCAAACCCTGACACCAAAAACACCCGTAATTACACTCGGTTCGTTGAACCCTTGGCTCAATTGTTTGAAAGAATGAAAGCAGCGGGCGTAATACAACCGATTGAAGGAAAAATTCCCGATCCTATCCCAAAATGGTTTGATGGTTCCAAGCGCTGTGCATACCATTCTGGAGTTATTGGGCACGCCACTGAAGACTGCTATGGGCTTACAAACAAAATCGAAGCCCTGATTAAGGAAGGAGTAGTCCAGCTCGCTGAATCTAAACCTAATGTGGTCAACAATCCTTTACCTGCTCACGAAGATGCCAAGATTTGAAAGAGTCCAGTGTGTCAATTGGAAGGGTGGAAAGGGACATGTCATCAACTTTTGTCGCTCCCGTGAACAATTCGAAGACAAACACACATGAAGATTATTGCTACAACTACTCACAACACCAAGGCACTGACAATACGGGATGCTGAACCAGGAGACTCTCTGAAGAATTGGACTTGTACTCCGTCCCTGATTCACCGGGATTCTTGGTAGACTGATCATGCAGTGAAATTTTATTTTTAAAGGCTGGAATCATGCTCAAAACTTTTGTTACTTTGCTTCATCTTTTGGATTGCAAACCTATGAATGCATTTCTGATTTTTTCCTTAATCATATATTATTGTTATTTTCTACTTTATTTATCAAAACTGTCAACTCTACGATCGTGACATAAAATGAACGAATCAATAACATACATCTCAAGAGAATAACAAAGAATTTAGAGGATAAGACAAAATTCTATTTGAAAGAAAATGAAATAACCGATAGGTGGTGACATAAACCTGAAAGCTAGCGATTCAAGAAGAAATCAAAGTACGACATTAGGTTAGACAGCCTAGTTTGCAACCTTTCCTTTAACGTACGAACTACGCTCCGACCTGATTCCCATGGGGGGATACGTAGGCAGCCCACATAGGGTTCGGTTGCATTACGACAAAGAATCCAAAAATCCTTATACAAGGAAAACTACATATGGCCTGATTCCCTCGGCGAGATTCATAGACTATTAACATATGGCTCAGTCATGTTTAGTTAGAAATCCAACAAACCTTTATCATTTACATAACAGAACTACGCTGACCTGATTCCTTTGGTGGGATACGTAGGCAATCCACATCGGGTTCGGTCCCTTTATTAGAAAATTTCAGACCATTCTTGTATACCTTACGAACTACGTTCTGACCTGATTCCTTGGCGGATACGTAGGCAACCTATACAAGGTTCGGTCACACCATAACATAGGTTTAGTACACCCTGCTGAATCAAAACTGGGGCATATTTTGAAAGTTTAGGCTACCAGACAGGAAGTATTATAGACCAATTACTTTAGAAGTGTCACAATCTGAAGTTGGCAGAAATATTTTACAACTTACATACATATATTTACATATATATCTTTCCTTACATACATATACTCACGTATATATCTTTCCTTATACATATACTTGCATACATACCTTTCAAATGAAACACTTTCTTTCAATTGTTTCACTACTGTTCATCTACCAAGGTTTGAACGGAGATCACGAGATCCAAACAAACAGGACGAATGGAGCGCCAACAATGTCAAGCTTCGAGTCAACACGAATCAACTTCCCCCTCCCAAACTAAGAATTTTCTTTGAGTGCAGGAACCAAAAGGCTGCGAGATCAACAGTCAAGTCTATCGATCACGGCTAAAAGCATCGCTTGGCCATTAGAGCCTCGCTTTAAAAGCGAAACGGCTTTATTTCCAACTTTATCTTTAATTTTATTTTTATCACAATAACTTTATGACTTTATATACCTGTTTTGTAGGTTGACGAAATTTAAGGCGGATTAAATCAGGATCACGTGTCATTAATTCAGCCTGTCACGATACCATCAACATCATTAGCCAAACGGCTGCTCTATCACTTTACTCCATACTTTATCAATTATTTTATCATTCACTTTACCTACTTTAACCACTTTACCCTGAACTCTACAGGAATCAACATTAAATCTCCGAAGACAACCGGAGGCATCATTTGGCTATTTAGCCTCTTCCGCATTAGCCAAACGGCTACACTCTTACTTTACCCCTACTTTATCCATCACTTTATCATTTACTTTACCAACTTTAACGACTCTATCTTGAACTTTGCAGGGATTATCATTAAGTCTCCGAAGACAACCGGGGGCATCATTCGGCTATACAGCCTCATATGCATAAGCCAGATGGCTACACTATCACTCTACTCTATCAATTACTTTATTATTTACTTTACCAACTTTAACAACTTTATCCTGAACTTTGCAGGGATTATCATCAAGTCTCTGAAGACAATCGGGGGCATCATTCGGGTATACAGCCTCACATGCATAAGCCGGACGGCTACACTACGACTTTACTCTCTACTTTATTATTTACTTTACCAACTTTAACAACTTTACCCTGAACTTTACAGGAATTATCATCGAGCCTCCGAAGACAACCAGAGACATCATCCACTTTACGACTTTACCCCGGACTGTACGAGAATCTTCATCAAATCTCCGAAGACAACTGGAGATGTCATATCATCAAGTTCCGGCAACAACCGGAGACATCACATGGCTACACAACCTCACCTGCATAAGCCAAACGGCTATACACTTACTTTACTCCCTACTTTATTACTTTACTTTATCATCCACTCTACCTACTTTGACGACTTTACCTTGAATTCCGCAGATATCATTTATCATCGGGTCCCGGAAGACAGTCGGAGACCCTATTACTATCATTAAAATCTCCAAATACAACGGGAGATATTATTACATCCTTAGCATACGCACCGCACATTCATTCAAGTCCTTGAAGACAACCAGAGACAACATTTGGCCACACGACCTCATTATAAGCCACACGGCTTCATCTTCAATCCCACACTCATATTTATTATCATTTTACACTCTTTATAAATTTCGTACTTTCAACTTTATCCAGACTTTATTACTAATTGTGACATAAATTTCAGCTTTGACAGAAAATACAATGTACGTGCAGAGACACAGCGCAACGTGGAACTTTATCTTACGCAGTGAACTGGGGCAAATACGCTGAAGAGGAATATCAAACTCATAAGCAAAGGTCACGAATCTACTCTCGAACTCGACTCCGCCTACGTCCACAAACATGTGATGCGTAGGTTATCCAAAATTTCCTTTCATATCCACCGCTAAAACTCTATTCAATCAACTCTTGTCGCAATCTCGTATCCTTTTCTACATCCCCAGCGTCTCCATAATTCGACACTGGCGCATTTTTGATGATTTACATAGTGTCTAATAGAGTCCTACTTAAAGGGGTGTTGCGCGCCACACTTATAATTAGGAGGCTATAAGCATATGTTCAATTCCTGAACATTCTCGTCACCCGTCTACAACCCTTGCAAAATCATAAATCCATAAATAACATTCGCTCAACAGGTTCGACCATAATTCCTTTGGTCCTCACAATATTTTCCATCAATTTTCCTAAACCGTACTTTCTTACAAGTTCATATTCATTGGTCCAAACAAAATTGGATACTACGTCAACTTCTTCGCCCGAAGATTCTTACATCATCTCCAGTCGAAGAGAGGCATCTGTTGACACCCAATTTTGTCCCTCTTTTATTTAATTTACTCGGGCTTCTAAATTTATTGACGAGCTAAATACTTTATTTTTTACAATATTTTATTGTCACTACTACTAATATCATTACTTTTATTTTCAACATTACAAGTATTACTTTACCACAAATTTTAGATGATTCGTCATCATTTCATTTTTCGGGTTTGGACTCGTTAAATTAATTACAAGACAACACTTTGCAAAATATTTTTTTTTATTGTCTTTACATAATATATATTATACCAGTTATTAAATTAGAAGCCCAAAAATAATTAAATAGCGGAGGAAGGATCAACAATTTTCAGCCAAATTAATGGCCCAAAATACCAATACAATATTATTTCCCTACCCAAGTAAATAACCTACATTTTAATACCCAACCCACATTTTTAACCCAACTAAAATACTAAACGGACCAGCCCATTTTCTACCCTACCTGATCCAGCCCAATTCTATTTTTTCTTTACCCTAAGCCCTCACTCTCCTCTCTTTCTTTTCCCTCATTTTTCTCCGCCTCCCCCAGCCCCTTCAGCTCTCTCTCTTCTCTCCAACCCTACCCGCTTCACCTGCTCCTCTTTTCCTCACACCCCCTCCACTCACCGCTGTCCCCCACACTCCTTGCCACTCCCATTCGCCGCTGCCCCCCCCCCCCCCCCACGCTTGTCCCCCACTCCTTCGTCTCTATCATACGCTCCTCTCTTTTCTTAAACCAAACGAAGCCCTATAAATTCGGGGTGAATTGTTCTGTTAAGGGGAAAAAGGGAGGAATCCTAACATCGACAAAGATCTTGGAACCACGACAATCTCCTACAAAACACAAGTTTTAATCAACAAAAAAAAAAACAGCCAACAATTACTCTATTTTCCTTTCCTTTTCTGTTTAAAACTCTAGTTATCTTAATCGGGTTCAGGTTCGGATTCTTCGAGTTCGAGTGTAGATTCGAGACTCGACGCTCCATTTCACTGCACCCACAAAAGGTCAGTGTGTTCTCTTCATTTCGAAGATAAAGTCTATGATATGTTCGTGTATGTTGTCGTTTTCAGTTTGGTTGAATTTCAGTTTAGCAGCCTAGTAGTATTATGTATGTTCAAGTTTCAGTTAATCTAATTTCGGTTTAATAATGAATAATGTTTATATATTCGGGTCTTAGTTCGGTTTAATTTCTGGTCAATAGTTGAATAGTATTCTGTATGTTCCTGTTAATCAGTCTACTTTCGGTTTGTTAGTTGATAACATTTATAGGTTCATGTGTTAGTTTGGTTTAGCTTAATCTCGTCTTGTTGAGTTCTGTAGTTGTTTAGCTTTAGGTGCAGTTGGATGAATGGTTATGTAGATTTTAAACTTGTTTGTGTATTTTTTATGAAGTCATAAGCCAGTTTCATATCAGCATCCTCCTTATCTCAACTCACTTAAGCTTAGTATGAACGTAAGGGCCTGTCTAGCCTTGCAAATGTCAATGTGTTTGTTAGTGTTGGTCTGTATAATTACGTAATGTCCTCCTGTACCCCCTGAATCTATCACTGACTTGTTCAAGCCATTCCGATTGGTCTCTATGTTGTCATATCCTTGTAGGATTTGATAATGACTCTGCTCTAATATTTGTTTATTTTGAATCAAAGTACCTGTGTCTTAGTCTGAGTATATGATTACTGGATTTATGAAACTGAAAATGATAGGAAATCTGTATTAGTTCTTCATATGAGAACCATGTCCACTTTGCACTTCATGTTAATGTTTGAAAATGTCTTTAAGGCCTACTGTCAACTTTATGCATCTAATGTGTTTTAATAATAAACAGAAGATCAGCTATGTCCATTTATGCCTTCTTTATAGTGGTGAATGAAATGTTTATCATGAACCAAAAGGGTGATCCTGCAATGCTTGCATTACACTGCCCTCAGATCTGCCCTGTTCCTGCCTCATACTTTCGAACTTCAGTAAAGAGAACTTATCTAATCTGTTGGGATTGTTGATAATCTGTTAAAACTCTTGGAGTATAAACATATAAAAGGAATCATGTTTTTGATGTCTCATTGTTACCATTTCCCTCAAAATTTGTTCCTACTGTTACTGTTAGATTGGTTTAGATATTAGCACATCTTCAATGTTTGTCATTACTGTATGCCCTTGTTTTAGCATATGTTACATGTTTTTTTTTTTATTGATGTTTTAGGTTGAATTTTAAGTATGAAGTCATATTTCATCATTCTTGTCTCGTCGAATTAGTTTAGCATGAATCTATGTATGTGTTTGGCTTCTGTTTGATTAGTAGATATCAAGCATGTCATTTAGGCTTAGGACTGGTCCATTGGTTTTGTTTAAATTCGATATGAGCTTAAGGCTCGGCACGTTCTGTTTAAGTTGGGTTTGAATTCCTACAGTTGGGTTTCGAGATAATACAATCTATGGAATATTACATTTGAAAGTTCCTGCATTTTCTAATAGTGGGCAGAATGCATTAAATCATTAACTGGTGCATTTTGAAAGGCTAGCTGGCGTGTTTCTTGAGAGGAATGACTGCTGCATTGTTGCTGAAATTAAGCTACTGTGTTAGGCTGTGAACTAATTATTTCTACCTTTAAACCGATTCTTTCTTTTGTTGCGGGAAGTTTAGAGCAGATCATTACCACTTTCTTGAGGATATTTGCTGCTTTCTAAAACTATATGAGGTGGATATAGAATTGTTTCTCTGTTAGTTATTGTTTGTTGCCTTCTTACCTTCGGAACTGTCATGAAATCCTTAGAATTTCCAATATAATCTTGTATATACATCTTTATGAATGTATAAGATATGTCGAAATATACGCGATATATACACAATCTACTGATATGTTTTTTGAATGTATATTTTGTGTGTTTAGTCTTATTCGTTGATCGTATACTAATCCTTTTCTTTTCATTTTTTTTGCATGATATCTCGCATACGAGTCCAAATGACTCGTCATCTCCCGCATTCGGTGTTGGGCTAAAAGCCCAACAAAATTCTTCTCGAATCAGCCCATCCGCGACAATATATGTTGAGCAGCTATACTTGTCTGAAGCCCAGTAGCAACAGTCTGCAACATTTGTTAAAATTTCGCTGGGCCGAAGCCCAACAGTAGCGGATAGCAGCATTTCTAAATGGGCTGAGCCCATTTAAATGACTTTACGCCTCCGTTTTATTTTATTTATCTTTCTTTTATGCAATTAACTCTTATTGTATGATTGACACTTTATTTGTTAATTTAGACGCCTTAGAAAAATTTAAGGGGTTTAGTTAGTAATGGGTAGTTAAACCACCAATTAACTCTACAGGCTTTTTTTTTTACATCGAAATGATTTTTAATATTTTACCTCTAGAACAATTTTTTTTAATTAGCATGACTATATGTTTTAAAGCTAAAGAATCGAGATTTACTCTTACTATCTTAGAACACTCGAAATACATATTTGTCAAAACATTAATATTAATCTTGCAATAACTTTACAAATACAATTTAATTTGCTAGTTGGCGTAATTCATATTCCAAATATATATAAACATTACTCATTTCATTTCTTTCGGTTTATTTATAGCTAAATTCTTTTATGCATTCACTACTTTCTACAAGTTTTACTTTAAACAACATCCTACTTCTATCTATAACTTTAGTAATACTTTCAAAATATTTTCTTAAATATTAAAAACACTATATTTACACTTAGCCTAACTAATTATAAGTCCGGTCGGTTAACCATTGTTAATGGGTCTTAAAGGATGACTAATACCTTCCCTTTAGACTAATTGAACTCTTACCTAAAATCTTAAGTTTCGCAGACCTTAAACAGAGTTAACTTTAAAAAATAACTTTAAATAACCTTTAGGTGTCCTAATTCACCATAAATAATTAGGTGGCGACTCCTTAACACAAACAAAGAACAGGAATCTCCAATATGTTGTACTTCTAATTTAACCCGGTTAAAATGGGGTATAACAATAACGATTTAAACCGCCGCTACACTTATTTCGGTTTAGCAAACTCTGATTTAATTTCATCCAAGCCATCTCTCACAAATTAGAATCATCAGTGTCAACGTTGGATGTGATGACGTAGCCACTTTGGATTGCTTCTTGGATTGTAAGTAGGAGTCCATTTTCATTGTTGATTTTGATCTTAAAAAGATCCCCAATGATAATGCTACTGTGAAGTAAGTAACCCTACAAAAAAAAAAGTTGAAATTATGACGATTTTTATACGACGGTTTGGTAAAGACGCCAGAATACGCAACATATTATGACAGTTTACCGAACGTCGTATTTATTACTTATTTAACAGCAGTTTCGAGTATATAACAACGATTTAAACCGTCGCTACACTTATTTTGGTTTTTAGCATTCAAGTCCCTCCTTTCGCTCCTGGCTTCGTCGTTTAGTGGTAACAAGTGGAGTGCATAAGCCACTTTAGGGATAACGATTTAAACCGCCGCTACACTTATTTTGTTTTTTAGCAAACTCTGATTTAATTCCATCCAAGCCATCTCTCACAAATTAGAATCATCTTCTTACACTCTCCCGCCCCAATAAATCCTTTGACCCTCTCTTTGATCAGATTGGAGGTTTGAACGAACATCGTCCTTTCCTCAAATTAGGGCTTGAAATCATGATTTCTTCAATTGTTATGATTTCGTGATTTCCATTTTCAATTGTATAAACGCCATTTTTGTTGCTTTGCTTCTTAGGAGAAGCCTATATCGGGCAACAAAAATGAGGTTCGTGAAATGGCCACGAAAAGGTACGTAAACCTTAGCGAACTTTTACCTAATTTTTTTTAATAATCTCAGTGTTCTGTTTAATGAATTATACTGTGTGGTTTCGATTGCTTATCAATTTTTCTTTGTCTCAATTTTTCTTTGTCTTTCGGTAATGTTAAATCGTTGACAATATCCATGAAGATCTGCTTGTTTCGACGTGTTCTAATACTGTGTTTCTCTGAGTTGTTTTTTCGAGTCAGAAATCGAAGATAATGAAGTTTTTCATCTGTTAATGTGATATACTGAAGGTATATAAAGGCAAGTGTATTTTTATAAGGTTAAAATGTTTATATTTTTTTTTTCAAAGTTTGCTATACTAAAGATAGTAATAGCTGGTAGAAGGAATTTTTGGTTAAAAATGGTCAGTGATCTCGTCACTGTTAAGAAAGGATAACTGAATGTTAAAGTTAATTAAATACTCCATCAATTTCAAAAGAATTAAATTTCTAGCATTTTTGTATGTTCCAAAATAAATGAATTTTACAAAGTCCAAAGATGTATTAGGCAATTTTTCCAAAATTATCCTTCTCTCTAGTGTTTTTTCAACTCCTAATATTGACTATCTCTAGTTTTAAGAAAAATTGGGGAAAGTACAAGGGTAATATTGACAAATTACCCTTTGATTGATGTCATTAATTAACTCTCTTAATGGGTGTACCACACCTCAAAAATTTATTTATTTTGGAATGGAAAGAGTATTATTTTATATGTTTAAGGTATGTTTTCTTTTTTTTAATTACATAGGGGGTAGGGGCTTAGTAACTCGGTTGGTTTGCTACTTGTGCAAAGCATATGCGAGTTAACTATGGTTAAGCATTAATGATTGGAGATTGATGATGACGTCACATACCGTATTGGTGCAGGGTGGATGAAATGGAGGTTTGCCTCTGAAGTGTTGTGCGACAAGAAGGTGCCACCAAAACTCAAAGGTAAGTTCTACAAAGTGATGGTTAGGCCGACTATGTTGTATGGGGCGGAGTGTTGGCCAGTCAAAAAGTCTCACATTCAGAAGAAAGTGGCGGAAATGAGAATGCTGCGATGGATGTGTGGGAACACTAGGAGCGATAGGATTAGGAATGAAGTTATCCGAGATAAGGTAGGAGTAGCTTCAGTGGAGGACAAGATGCGGGAAGCGAGGCTGAGATGGTTTAGGCATGTGATGCGGAGAGACACAAATGCCCCAGTGCGGATGTGCGAGAGGCTGGCTATGGAAGATTTCAGAAGAGGTAGAGGTAGGCCGAAGAAGTATTGGGGAGAGGTGATTAGACAGGACATGGCGCATCTTCAGCTTACCGAGGACATGACCTTAGATAAGAGGGTATGGAGGACTCAGATTAGGATAGAAGGCTAGTAGGTAGTCGCGTAGGACTCAGATTAGGGTAAAAGGCTAGTAGGTAGTCGTGTTTATCCTTTCTTGCGAGTAGTTGCATTGATCCTTAGTTTCTTGCCCCTTGATTTGTGCGAGTATCTGTTTGCACAGAATGATTTATCATAGCTTATTCACTTTAGTTGTTTTCATTTTCATAATTGCTCTTGGATTGTTTACCCATATCTAACCTTTCCTATGTTTTTTCTTGAGCCGAGGGTCTTTCGGAAACAGCCTCCCTACCTAAGGTAGGGATAAGGTCTGTGTACAATCTACCCTCCCCAGACCCCACATTGTGGGACTCACTGGGCATGTTGTTGTTGATTGTAGTTAAAGAAAACAATAAGTGTCATTTGTTTATTGATTTAGTTTAAACACCTGGTGCAGATAAATTTTACCATCATAATATTATGAACATTGCTAGAAGAATTGTACCGAGAATTTTATACACCTCCATCTTAATTGGTGGAATAATCATATCAGTCATAATTTCATTCTCCTTTAATTAGTTAAAAACTCATATTTCAATGCATAATAATTTACAATGTTGGGCTTCTACAACAACACAAATCTAACTCAGAAGTTCAAGCTATAATACAGAAACCCATATCCTCTCTTTACAAATGATAACATCAGAAATTATCCAAATAATACCACTATCAGTTCACCTCACCACACTTTCTTAGGGGTCATAAGCCCAAGAACTTCTTCCCAAAGCCCAACACTTCCCACATCAGAAAGCCCAATTACACTTGGACTACAGGCTGCTACTGTCCAATAACCAGCTTTAATCTCATCCCTCAACTGATCTCTTTCCCATCCACAATACCCATCAAAGAACCTAAAATTGTCAAGCCCAACTATATCCCTTTTTACCATTTCAGAAGCACAACCCACACTCTCTTTTGTCCCATAAAACAAACCCTTCATTACTTCATCAAAAACCCCACTTTTTCCAAGCCCGTCTTCACCTCCTTCTTTTGGGCTCACTAAAAACAGCCCTTCTTCTAAAGGCCCACCAAAGAACAAAGGCCTATTCGCAAACGTCTCAGCCATATCCAATACGGACGATCTCATTTCCTTTATCGACATAAGCGAAGGCCTGTTGAGAATTAAGCCCGTTGGGCCTATTGGGCCCATTGACATTAAGAGAACTACGGTCCGCTCAAAAATGTGGACACCATCGAGCTTTTCAGTGGCTATGAGCAAGCAACCTTTCTCGGGTTCGTGGATCGTGTGGGCCCATTTGCTACCTGATGGTGAATATAACATAAATTACAGTTGAAAAATAAACTGAACAATAATAATTAAATATTATTCAAGTTGAGGGCGGATATCTCAACAGTACCAACTGTGATGGCCGGAAGAGGTGGAAGATCGTCGATGGTGTCGGGATTGACGACGGAGGAGGGCTCTTCCGACCGGGAAGCTCGTTCTCCTGCGACCAATCTTGCTCGAAATGATCGCCAATCAATTTCAGCAAAAGGTTTTTCTTCATCTTGAGGTGAAGGGGATGGCAATGAGGAGTTTGCTTGGCAACCTACAAGTACAACATTTTCTCAATATAGGTTTCCCAGAAAATACTCTCTCCATCCAATTCTACTTGTCATGTATTGACTTGACACGCTTATTAAAGAGTCAAAAATAAAATGACAATTTCGCCATATTATCTCTAACTATTGCTAAATAATCTACTGATTGAAATCAATTAAAGCAAACCACAAAAACTATGCAGCCAACTAATTGAATATTGGGTTCCAACAATTCACGTATTCCCTATAAAAAAATAGTTCTAGAGCCAAAATTTTCATGTCTTTTCATCTTATACAAAGTGTTGGAAAAAGGAATTGATTTTTTAATCATAATTCCAAAATGTTGAAAAAAAGAATTGGAAAATCTGACTTATTAATACTAAGGATATTATAGAAACAAAATGGTAAATTATCTTTTGGTATTCTGAACTGGACAAGTAAATATGTACAACAATTTTTAGTATACAAAGACAAGTAAAAATTGACGAAGGGAGTACCATTTTTATAGCTTAATTTGAAAATTGCGTAAAAATTTCAGTGCATACTGTTATTTTGATAGCTTTCCCAAAAAGGAAAAAAAGAAACTTTTCTTGTCTCAATTTCCGTGACACAATGACCATTTGAAAGGTAAAAAGAAGTTTTGTTTGATCAAAATTTTTTAAGAATATTTTAAATATTCAATTATTGTGAATAGTATTTTTTTTTATGTAGTTTCTATAAATATAAATTTTATTTCAAATAAAACTTGAAAATTTTAGAATTCACATTGAAAATTAGATAGTTAAGCCCTGGTACTTCGAATCCTATCGGATAAAGTAGAATAGAGGAATAGCTTATTTCTTTTTTAAACTCCTTAGTTAATCAAAATGCTGTCGAGCATATAAGATGGAATAGATTGAACCCTTTTTTTTTTTTTTTTTCAAGAAAGGAATTTTATTTTAGCAATTTCCCGCCGAGCCAAAAATTAGAGGTTCCAGCTGGACAGTAATAATCATGAGGCCATTGAGAATCACTGTAATGTCTCATTAATTAGAAGTTAGAACCATGGGCTGAGCTAGGTAGCGGAAGATGTTAGTCTCTTTGAAAAATTATACTACTCAACTGCATATATAATATCAAATTTTTTTTTTTTCTATAGATGTTAAATCCTTTAACTTCTTCATATATATACTTTATATTTTGAATATTTCTAATAAAAATTATAAATCCGCCAATAAATTTAGAACCCAGCGAAAATACCATTGAGATACAAAAGCACGAAAATAAGAAACAGGGCACTTACAGGTCACTGACAAAGGAGTGCCAACTTTTTTGAGCTGGTGAAATTGACTAACAAATAGCAACCTTCTTCTTGTAGAATAAGAAATTCTTGATCCTAATGGAGGTAAGAGTTTCTCTGAGAAGGACTTTGAAGTGACAAAGCAAGCTTCCATATTTGGTTTGAGAATTTATTTGGTTTATTAGCCAAACAGTACTGCAGTTGCAGATTCAAAAAGGATTCTTGCTATAAGAAGAACTGATCAGTGTTATATTGGATAAGTGGATATAGCTAAAAAGGGTTGAAATCATTTTGTTATATATGGAGAATGTGGTTAAATGTAGACCACATGAAGTTTTCGAACCAATCCAGTACAAGTAGGATGCTTTTTCAGTGTTAGCAGAGTGACTCTCCCAAAACCATGGGCCAATAGACAGGCCAACAGTTATACGATTACACGTGTATTTATCTAAAAATTGTTTGGTTGGTATAAGTTAGAATTGGCTAAGGTTTAATCTGAGGAAATCTAGTGCACTTTTATGAGTGATGTGTTGTGATTTTAGCCACAGACTGTCAGTATGGCTTCTTTGTTTCTTTATCCCTTTTTTTTTTGTCGTTTCATTCTTTCTTTCTTGATTTGATATTAAATTTTTTTAAAATCGTTTATATTCGGTTTGATTTGATTGTTTGGTCAAGAGGAGTTTCGAGAAAAATTTAATTGAAGATTTAGTTGAAAATATTTTGATACTTCTTTTACTTTCCTTCCTCATTTTTTTTTAAAGTGTCATTCGGTGATTCAACAAGTTCCCACTTCATAAGCAAAAAACTAATTAAATAAGCTCCCCACTAAAAGGGAATATTATCAAATTAAATGAGTATTATTTGGTTCAAGTGCTACATTACATGCCAGCAGCCCAGCACAGAAGCTTCTCCAATATAAGCCACTACGACCTAAAAGATCAATTACATAAGCATAATGCTTTAATTCAGAAATAACCCCATAATCACAAATAAGATATCCTTTTCCACCAAACAGCATAACTCTATCATATCGAGGTGTGTGGTGGAATAGTTGAAATTCCTTCACTCCTAATTAGAAATGTTGAACTAAAACTTCAGGAAAGGATAACCTTTTGACAAGGAGCGCTTCTTGAATAACCTTTTGACAAGGAGCGCTTTACTCCCCTTAGTGGATTTGAAATACCTCTGCATCTACTATAACTTAGTGAGTTAGTAGCAATTGGTTTGAATTTAATATTGAATGTGTATTTTTAAAAACAATTGAGCTATATACATAAAGCTCAAGATACACTAACATAACATCTACTCCCCTATGCAACATGCATGCATTAGCTGTATTGTTCTGAACAATAATCTTCCTCAACTCTCACAAGTGTTGGTATTTGGCCATGATCAATAAAATCAATCTTGTTCAATCTAACACAACCAAGCACTCTCTCTGGCAGCTCCTCTGGCTTCTGTGCCTGTGGAATTTAGTGAATAACCAGTGAGCATACACCATTTTTTAAAGCCAAAAGTAAGTCAGAACTAATCAGCAACACTTTTTCTTTCTGAAAAAAATGGGGAAATGAGAAACCTGAATTGTTAGACCAAAATCAAGTATTCCATGTTGTAAACGTTCTCTAAAAGCATCAAAACCCTTTCTTGCTATGTAACTGAAGCGATGAATGTCAAGATCAACTTCAAAGTAATTGGGGCCCTATAATAAGCAGAGACCTTGAGAATGAATATTGTGGTGTTCAAAAACAGCAAAGATGATAGTACTAAATTAAAAGTGAAAATCATTAGAGTATCCACCCGATAAAAATTGTGTTGAGGGCGGGAAAGCACAGGCTTTTCATTGTAAGCATTCAAAAGCTTCCTTTCAGTTGAACTTGAAACAAGCTCATCTGGATTAACCAACCCGACCATAATCTTCAACCTCTCTCTGAAAGGAACAATTGATTCTTTTGCAAATCCTTTCACCTTTTCCATGTCATCCTCGATGAATCTCTACCACAAAAAACCAGTTGCATGTATAAAGGAAAAATAATAGGAGAAGAATGGTGTTATTTTTGCTTCAGAAAGTTGACATAAAGTACCTTGATGGAGTCCTGAAACTGAGGAGAGATTTCCTCCTCAAAACTTTCAGAAAGTTTGAAATATATTACAAGGCTCAAGCCTTCTCCATCAGCATCACCAACAAACATGGGAGCAGGATAAGCGGGCAACTGACACAGAAGAAAAACTTTATTAATTAGAATAGAATGTTATATCAAATAGAAACTCCTTTGGTTAGTTGGGAGAGACTTGTCTAATACCTGAATGTTAACAATTAGTAATGGAGGTATTCTTTCATCTCCTTTTATAGAAGGAAGCTCAATATGTTGTGCTATATGATTGATCTTTCTTGGGCAAGCAAATAAGTCGACCCCAATTGGAGCATAAGGAGATACATTAGGAGCAGGGGTTTTCCTCTTATCTCTGCAGATCAAACGAAAAATGCAAAGAAGGCATGTTTAAAGTCCATTACAAAGGTCCAACGACAGTAATTAATTGACAAAAAAATGTAAGTTAAGAGCGTACTTGAAATAACTATCACCACGGAGCTTAAAGTTTGAGGGCTCAATCTTTGACCAACTTCCTGAAATAGACGTTTCTTCTGTGCAACAAGGAATTGAAAGCCCAGCCATGGGGCGGCGAAGATACTTTCTTGAAGAACCTACAAGAATACCACTATGTTTAGTGCATTATTAACTAGCTTTTCGACCTTCCATTTTGAGCACTCTAGAACAGGAAATCTAATCATGAAGGTATCGGCATCACGATTTCAATAAGATTTAGCTAGTAATTAGATTTGAAAATAATGAGAATAAAAGCGGCATGGAACAAATCCATATAATGGGGTTCTCAAATCAGACAGAATTTATGCTGAAAGTAAAATAAACAAATGGGGCGAGGTACTCACGAAATTCATTTGTTTCTTCTCCATCAACAGATGTCCTCTTCAGAGAGAGCCGTATAATAGTTGACTTCTTTACTTGAGAATGTGGAGCTGAATTTGATCCATTTATGATTTTGTCGTTGAAACTCAAGGAATTTACCAGCTTCGGTAAAACAGACTTGAAAACATTCTCCTGAGTTTTCTCCTGCATCTGAAATATCTCCTTTTTAACATTTTTAAAACTTGCAAAGGCACGATCCAAATTCTTCTTCTTTTTGGTATTCCCTAGGGATGGAAGTTCATTGTACTTGAGTTTGCTATCAATAAAGCATGATGAAGTTTCATACTGAAGTACTTGTCCACTTGAAGTGTTGGGGAAAATATCTACAAAAAACGAGAAGTAATACAATGAAAAAATCATAACTTAGCACTCAGTTCATTAAACTTAAGAACGAATAATTCTATCAGCTAGTTTGCTAATTAAACATTGATGTCATGATGTTGTTATAGATTCCTATCAGTTTGTGATATTCTGGAAAAGATATAAGATTGATCTGCTAAAGAGAATATTATCAGTTATGAACCAATAATGTCTAATTCCAAAAAATTCCTAAAGGAAAACTTGGGTAGCTAAAGTCAACTAAGCAAATACAGAAAAGATTAAGAATTTTGTGATTTCTTAAATTTTAGCAAAAAGAAAGGGACAAAAATTGACAAATTATGAAGTTATCTGTTCCTACCTAAGCATAGGGTAATGATTAAGGTCGTAGTCATTCTTTTCTTTTCTCAAGAATGATAGCCTTCTTAATCTATAGATAGAAGAAGTCATCAATTATAAGTACAACAACAAAAAACTGATGATCATTACCTCCATGAACACTACTAAAGTCGTCATCTGAGTCGGACTCAAACATGCTGTGGGTGTCAAACCATGCTTCTTCTTGGCAGAGAACTGTAAGAATGTAAATCTCGTCATTTTCAAGCTTCCAGTTCAAGAAATTTACATTATCAGCTGCTTAAGCACACAAAACTTCATTTGCTAAGATGTCAGAATGCAAATTTTTGTCCTTCTTGTGAACAGAGAAAACACCAGAATTAACATAACCACTAGAAAAGGTAAATAAGTACCAGAATGCAAAACAGATATACTCTTTCCTACCAGTGGCCTAGCTGAATGAAATGTAATCTTCCCAACAAGAATATAGGTACCCCAGAAGATATTGAAAAGAATTTTTCATAGGATCAAATGGAGAATATCATTTTAGTGGAGTATACTAACAGTTCGCCTGTCTAGAACATTTCCTTCAAAAAGGAGATTGATATAACTTTTTCCTGATAAACGCTTTCAGCATGATTGGGATTTTTTCATTTTTTGGCCGTCGGCCGAAATTAATTACAGGTGCTAGCCAAAATATACAAAACCTATACATTGATTATGTATATTGTTGTATACATATGTATATTATACGTAAATTCGTACCCAATATACATTACATAGACATTTTCTGGCCATTATTTTTAGAGCGGTCCAAAATGGTAATTATCCCATGATGTAATCACGTAGGTTACCATTGAGCATTGGCATATCAAAATATAAGGTTCAAAATAGAAACAGAGAAGTATACCGTTAGCATCTATTTGACTATGCTGCCACTGCAACTGAGTAAGATGAAATGTGGAATTGGAGACCTCAGATGTTCTGCAGGTTGTAGTAGTATGAACAAACTCACTAACAGCAATATCTGTCACCCGCGAATCGCTGTTTCTTTTCCTGCTGGTTACTACTAGACCTGAGTTTGAATTCTTTCTATGGTTTTTTCTATGGCGGAGATGGTTTTTCTTCCTTACCCTGATTGTGGTTGCTGGAGTTGATACACAGCCGCCCATTATTATGACTCAACTTACAAATCTCAGTGCTAATTGCTGCTCTACCATGCGAAGATGCAAATTCCAAGTGGAGCACGAGAAATTAAGTATACCTGGCACGCAAACAAGATAAACTTGAAATTGAAATCTCTGATTATGCAACACTATAGCATTTCAAAATGTGACAATTGACAATAAGAACGTATAATAATCAGTCCAACGTCTATGTCAAAGAGAAGTTACAATCACGTGATTACAACGATGTTATTAGTAAATGACCTGAAATTTGATCCAATACATTATATGCATTCGTGGTTACTGGAGTACAAAAGGTTACCTTAAAGGAGGACTAACAACTGGAGCTAACAGTACAATCTAACAAGAGCTACTTTCGCAAGAGTGAACAAGAGAAAGAACTGGGAGCTGATTGGTACATAAGATGATCTTGATTTAGCAGTTCTCAAATCTTATATACTAGAATAAAAACTTAAAAAGATAGGACAAAAGCTGTTTTTAACAGGCTTAAAAGCAGTGAACCTCATAAGACAGATGTAATAAGGAATTACCAAGAATATTACTGACAGGAAAAGCAACAAAGAGAACAAAGATGGCTAAGTGCGAAGGAACTATGAAACAAACTTTAATAATTTCATGTGATTGCAGATAAGAAAAAAGCAAAAATATTGGAGACATAACTGAAAAGGTGAATATAAAGCAGCAGGATCAAATATATGATAAACTACTTTTCTTTTTTTCTTTTTTAAAATATTTCTTCTTGTCTTTCCTTTTTGAAATCGTTAATGATGAAAAAGGATGGAATGAACATGACCTTGTTTACTCTTTCAGAGACTGAATTGGACAAAACAATGTCAGATTAGGCATAAGAGAATGAATCAAAACGGGTCCATATTAAAATCATACTATCTAACAAGCAAACAAACAAAAGAATAACATCAAAATTGTTGTTTAAAAAAGAAACAGAAAAAGAGAAATAAATTTAACAATGCAATTGCGTATAAAGGCACAAATAGCCAAAATATAAAGAATGAAAACAAATAAAATAATGTGGGAAACAGAGATCAGAAGGAAAAAGCTCACAATACAACAAGCTACTAATCAAAAGGCCAGGAAATACCTAGGAAGATGGAAGAAGACATTAACAAAAGTTACAAAAAAAATAAAAATGTAAAGCCTCGTTCTTGGAGCAAATAAAAAAATCAATGAACGATGAAAATTTCAAAAGAACCCATCTTTAAGCAGCAGAAAAATACATAATAAAAAATCATACCAAGCTCCAACACCCCAACTCTAAAGTAAATTATGACAAAGCAACAACAACAACTACATCTCAATCCCAAACACACTAGTTATAGCCGCTGTGCAAATTTTTTTTATTTATTCTTTATGTGGATCCAATGTAGCTATGTTTAAATAATTTACCGGGAACCAAATGATTTACTTTTTTTTTTTAGAATTTAGAACAACTCAAAATTCCAGCTCCGACCTCCTACGGTATATATATGTCTATAAAAATACAGTATGTACCTTTTTGGTATTGAATGAAGAAAAGACCATTAACCATGAAGTTGGGTGAATGTAGGTCTCATTCTCTTGTGAAAAAAAAAAAGAAGCAGCAAAGTTTCAAGAACCAGATAGAGAAATAGAGAGGGAGAAAGAGCGAATGGGTCCAACGTGTCGGATCCAAGCTCCTTTCCAAAAAAAAAAAATATCTCCTTTTTCAAGCAGCTATTTCTATATTTGTGATTTTTTTTCTTGATATAGTTTTCATGTTTTTTATGTATGGATTTGACAGATATAGAGATATACAGGCAGAATTCAGAGGGAGAAGAAGAAGGAGAGGAGGGACAAGAAGGTCATTTGAAGTATGTCTGAGAGTGCGTGCGAGCGTTTTGTTTATTGATATTTTTATAGTATAGTCCGTCTGGTTGTCCCCAACCAAATCATTATTACAAGCTTCCGTCCTTTTCTCTGCCACACCAACACTGTCGAGATATTATTACGGGAATTAATTTCTTTAGTGAAAAAACACTAATTATCTTTGCTGTACACCAAAAAAGAAGAAAAAGACTTCATGTACTACGCTGCTATCCACCAATTTGAAAAGAGGTATTATTACAGTAATTTAGTAGGCTTTTGAATATGCGGATTCAAAATTAAAATTTTATGAATTAAAATTTAATAAATTTTTACACGTATATTTATATTTCGCGTCGAAAATTAGGAGTTCAATTGAACCCCCACCTTGAATGCTACATACAATATCCTTGGGCTTTTGGCCATAGCAATCAAATATTTTTCACTTTATTTAAAATTCTTGAAGTAGAAGATAGAGTTATGTTTGATTATAGTTTAAAAAAAAAAATACTCCATTTGATTGTTTGAATGTACATACTGAAAGCAAAAAAACCGAAAACAGTGAATAATTCTCATAGTCAAACGAGCCATAAATTCTTTATATTAGAAAACATCAATAATCCTTATCGTAAACAAAAAAGATAAAGACTTCATTTACTGCAATGCTATCCACGAATTTGAAACAAACTAGTATACCGACGTTATTTTACTTAAAGTTTTCTTTGTTAGGATTTATAACGTCTTTTGTTGGTTTATCACGTCACCTGACATCAATTTCTTTCGGTCTCGAGTTCGTTCATATGACGGAATGAACCACTTTAAGTTAGTTGAGATGGTATTATTTATTATGGGCAATTCAGTCATAAACTTATGCATATAATTCGAGTAAAAATAATAAATTCAATTAATCGGTATTAAATTAGTCCATATTGACGAAGAAATAGCCGAGTCGAGAGTTCCCCACTAGCATTGAGTCTGTGAGCACATGTACGTTACATTGTATAGGTTGAATTCATTTCGTTCAGCCAAGAAATAAAACCATGCATGTGCGTCGCCATGCACATGTTACACCCTAAATTTAAGCTAGTTCAGTGTCAAATAAATAATTAACCTTTTACTTGTTGCTGTTATTATAATAGAAATTATGGCTATTCCAACAACATTATTTGGACCCAAATATATATAAACCACTCAAATCTATCGAACGTGAGACTTCATTGATACAACTTAGGTTCTATATTGCAATTATCAGATGGTATTAGACTGTGACTCCATCGACAACGTCAAACAATAATTAAGCCGACCGAGAAAAAAAAAGGATTATCAAGAGAAATATTATTTGTTTTTAATTATAATCCTTCCAGATGTCTCTTAAATGCTAGAAAAAGATACATCTAATTAAACCAGGGAACAAAAGTACATTAGAGAAGAATTGCATGTCCAAAAAATATGAGATATCTTCCTTTAATTTGCAAAAGACCAATTAAGGGAATATTTTAAATCTTCCTTCTTCAAAGCAATGAACTACATTCGTAGTTTTATCTTATACTAGCTCATTTATAATTTTATTGGTTTAAGGGAAAAAAAATAGGAGAACTTATAAAGCTTAAAATTAACCACGCATGTTCATAAAGTTTATCTATGCATGGGTACAAGTTTTATCGCATATGATCTGATTAACCAAACTGTATTAATTAAAGGGATTTAATTACGTTGATATCATGAGACTTTTAGTCAATAATATAAAAGAGCATGTTTCCAACACTACAAGTATTTCACAAACCTTTAAGTATGAACAAAATGTTGTTTATATTCCTCTAATTAAGTAAAGGGGAGGCAAAAGCAAAAGGTTACATGAAGATAGTGCTACATTGCGTCACCTCATACGAAAGCATTCATAGCTAATTAGAGATACTTCAGCAAAAAAAATATCATGCTTTTCACTTGGAGCTGACAATGACACAGAGCGATAAATGGGTAAGAAATTTGACACAAACCAACCTTTTGGAGAAAACTAATAGAAGTATTTAATTATATATACTCTTATCATCCCATATTTTTACTCAATCAAGCAATTTAATTTAATCAATTAAAAATTAAGAATACATGTTATCTAAAATCATGTTTAAGTGATATATATTCATGTGTATAAAAAGTAGGTATTTTGCATTCATTAATTTGGTATATAAGTTTAATGTCATTCTTGTAGTTAGAAACCACTAAAGGTTTTAAGCAAGCAGCATGAAATACCACTACGTTTAATGTTTTATTATGACTATTCGTTTGGACTTAGTATATATGGGGTTAGTTTCTTAAATATATCACTCAATATTTATTTTATTTATTTATCATTAAATTTTCTTTAGCAACGAAAAAAGTCATACAACTTCATTTGAATGCCGTAAAACTTACCAAATTATGTTTTATATAATAAAAATTCACCTCAACTTGCCTAAACATCATATAAAAAGTCACCAACATAGCATAAGTAAGACATTTTCTACTTGTTTTTTCGTCTTCTCTCTCTAAGTATATAATCTGAGTGGGAGATATAGCAAATAGGCCTTTAAGTAATATATATCCATGCCATGATCGTGGTAGTATTTAAATGACAAAGTGGAGAAATTCCGTCGGAATGTAGGTAGCATTTGGAATATTTGGAAATTATCGAAGGAACACAGACGCATCATGTGATGGATAACCAATTATCTTCTCAAGGCTTTTGATTAATGATACTTTTCTGGAAATAAAGCAACAGTTTTATATACATTTTTGCTCACGTGTACGTAGCATTGTTTCTTTAATTGCTTAACTAGTGTACTTAATAGTCATCACTTTTCATCTTTGGGATCTCGACCTTTAATTTTCTCAACCTTAATAATTAAAAGGGTTAATAGCATTTTTTATCTCTGAATTATTGATAAATTTTGATTGTAATTTTTTATATCGGACTAAGCTAGCACGTACATTGAATCTTCAATTAGTTGATTTGTGCATGTTTTATTTCTTTAGTAGTCAATATTCACTAATTTATCATAATTAGTAATCGTTCAAGCACTTAATCGAGTATACATGTGCTTTTTTTATTATTATTATTCTTCGATATTTGACGATAATGTAGTTCTACAAAGAGTAAATACAACGTACTACTATGTTACATATGAAAGGTCAAAAAATAAACATTTTAGTTAATTGAAAGTTAAATATGTTATATATCACAAGGATCAAAAGTAGAATTTATTGATAACTTAGGGATAAAAATTACGTGCTATTATCCCTTAATAAAATACCATATTTTATTTTCAGCGACAGTGTAAAAAATTATTGGAGTAGCAATTATAATTTAATAAACTATATGTCACGACCCAACCCCGTAGGCCGTGACTAGTGCCCGAGCTGGACACTCGTATGTACCTGTTAACTGTAATCATCCGCAACTAGCATAATACAGACTTATTAATACCAAGGCAAGACGTCGTCTCAAAACTGTCGCATTATTTAGACGTATCACAACAACCTGTCTCCTGGGGAGTTACACCTTTTAACAGACATTATGGTACATAAGCCGACAAGGCTTTCATAATATATAAGGGAACATCCCCGCCATACACGAGCCGACAAGGCTATCATAACACATTACTTCTCAAAACATATACATATATATATCTAAGCAAGCCGACAAGGCTGCCACTACGAATGGGAATGTCCCAAAACATAAGCCATATAGACACAACTGAACAACATTGATACACAACCCACACATATGTCTACAGACCTCTAAGAGTAACAACAGTATCATATGACGGGATAGGGCCCCGCCGTACCCCTGAATAGACACATATATACAACAGGAGAATCTGTACCAAAAAAGTTAGGCTCCAGGACAAGGGAGCACTCCAAGATAGCTGAATAGGACTCCTAAGCTGGCGGGTTACCAACATGAGCATCTGTACCTGCGGGCATGAACGCAGCCCCCCGAAGAAAGAGGGTCAGTACGGAATATGTACTGAGCATGTAAAGCATAAATACAATAAACAGGATCATACTGAAGTGAGGAGTACAGAAAACCAGTACAATAACCAGAAAACCACAAGGCTTACCTGTGAATCATAAATCATGGTGTCAATATCAGACTTAACTCGTTATGAAACTTAATGTCAACATTAGAGAATCATCCTGTTTATGTGCATATGTATAACGTGTCCCGGCCCTCTAGTGAGGGACTCGGTAAATAAAATCATATCATCATCATGTATATATATATAACGTGTCCCGGCCCTCTAGTGAGGGACTCGGTGAATAAGATCATCATGTGCCGTCCTGGCCGCCATCCCCATATCATCATATCATCATGTCATCATATACATATGCATAACGTGTCCCGGCCCTCTAGTGAGGGACTCGGTGAACAATGCAGTGAAGCTGTGCACGAAAACGTGTCCTGGCCCGGGACTCAGTGAATGACATATTGAGGTATGCACGAGCAGAGTAGTGAGAAACTATATGCAGTTTAAAACATTCTCAAAGACTCAGTAGGATAATCAACACGAATTACCATTTGAAAATCAGGACAATAGTCGTATTAAATACCTTTTGAATATCACACGGAACTTATTAAACATCCCTTGAATGTCATCATAAGTATATCACAAAGCCTTAAGGATCATAGTCATATGTCACTATAGTATGAAACACCTTATAGAAATCCAGTCACTAGTTATCATAGAGTTCCTAAGAATAGGAACGGATATATATCGACTATTAATCAACGTACAAAAAAAACTGAAGAGGGAGGCTCAATCACTTGAGAATTGTAATATCAAGAAGTGAATAAGAATCATAAATATCACTCAGAGCTTATGAATGGAATTTCCCCAAAGTTCATATCAGTCATCACTTAAATCTAAGACATGCCGAAAGAAAGAAAGGACAGCTTTACATACCTGTCGGCGACTATTCGTGAATCCTTTTTGCCTCGTCGCTCTTTTCGCCTAATTATATAAAAGTGACGTTATCGTTAGTAACTACATTTTCTAGTTCGCAAATCTATAGTTCATTCTTTTATAGGACCTACATTTCAGTCTATATATATTCTCGCTTAGGTTTTCTATTATCTAAAATTTTAGCGAAAATTCGGCAGCACTTCCCCTATATGTTCACCTATCCCAAATTTCCAATTGCTCTCCTGTTGACACAGAAATACCAATAACAATATATGGATACAATTATATTTCCAATTCCTTCAATTCAACAAGAACAACAACATGTTCGTATCAACACAATTTCAATTTTTGCTTTCTAAACCCTTCGTCATACAATCCATGATAATCACAACCATAATGCAACTTAAAATAAATTTTCCATGCCTATTTAGAACAGCCCCTACACGGCTCAATTCATCTTTCAAGTTCGACAAGGATAACAACAACACATTCTTTTCTTCCGATTTCATGAACTACACCAACAATCCACACGTTACAATATTATTCATATAAATGTAAGAAACTATATTAACATCATATTAGCTTCTACAACAGCCCGCAAACAATTACAACTCCAACTTGAACCATTAAGCCTTCATTCTCACCATGCAATCCATAACAACAACAACCAAAATTTTAAGTAAAATCAGTCCATTTTTTTTCCTAGAACAGTCCACGGCTTGGACAACTTTCCCAACTACACCATTTTTTGTTTACACATCTAATTCATGTTTACATATGTTTACAATGCATCCAAACTCACCCCAAAACATATAGGAAGTGATTAATTCTTACCTTACCACTTGACCCTTCAACGGCTAGGATTGCCAATTTGAAATTAACACTTGTTCTTGTTGCCTTAAGGAACACTTTTACATTACAATTGTCCTTCCAATTCAGCTAGAACACCTTGAAAATCAATTAGAATCAAGATCATAGGCTTGCAAGAAAATCAACCATGGCCGAGAGCCATGTTCTCTCCATCTCCAAGTTTTCTTTTCCTTCACCTTAGAATTTTTATCAAGCAACAAAATTTAATTTTTTTTTCCCTTCAATAGTCATGCTGGCCGAATGCAGCCATGGCCATATTTTCTTTCTCTACAATTTAATTTGCAACAAATGAATGGAAATGGTCATCTTGTTCATGACTTAACCATATATATATGGTTTCCTATTTCCCTACACGTGCCCCCCCCCCCTATGTTGAGTCACCATTGTATTGTTTCATTATTATTATTATAAGTTTTAATTTTTTTTTTGAAGATTAATCGGGTGGGACCCACAAAAACCGAATTAAGCTAATAAATTCTTAATTAATCATTAAATATTTTCTAATACTCTAATCACAATTAATTAATTCTCAATCTCCAATAATAAAATTTTTACACTAATTACAATTTATAAATAATTTATGTTCTAATTAAAATTGAAAATTAAAAGTTTCTATTTCGTGTCCAGGAAGGGTTCCGTCTTTACTCGCGTCGATTCTTTTGCGAAAAATCTCGGCGTATAAAAATACGGGGTATAACACTATATATACTCCAATTAGCTATCTAGGTTACGTACCGTAATATAGATGCTTGTTACCAAGAATTACATGTCATGTAATATGGCCTTCATTTTGATATAGGCATAAGCCTATTAGCAATGAACTTGGGCACCAAGTTTTAATATGTGTAGTGGATACACTTGTTCGTGACATTACCCATGGCATCACAAACTTGGAGACCAAGTACTTCTTGCTATAAATAGAAGAGCTTCCCATAGTTGAAGACACACCAAAAACAATTTGAAGAGCTTCTCTTTCTCTTTGTATTCTTCTCTTCTTTTAGAGTATTATTGTAAGAGAGTTGCGTGTTGGGAAACATTTGTGTGAACCCTTTATTGGAGTGATCTTGTGAGGTTATTCTCTTGGGGGTTTTGGGATATTAGAGTATTTAATTACTCTAATTTTGTACTCTCTTTTGTATCCGTTGGTGTTAGTAAATTTGCTCCTCTTTTGGTTGGTGAAGGTGAAGTTGACCGAACCACGTAAAATTTGTCTCCTATTATCCTTGTTATTGTGTTTAATTGACTGTTTTGTCTAATCTTTCGAACTCCCGATCATAACAAATTGGTATCAGAGCCTAGTTAATTCGGGTTTTGTTCTAGTAATCATTATGACGATAACGAAGATTTATGTTGAGAAATTTGATAGAAGTGCAAACTTCGGTATGTGGCAGCTGAAAATGGAAGCTATCCTGGTTCAGGATGGTTCAGATATGGCGTTGTAAGGCAAGGAGAACAAATCAGAAAGAATGACGGACGAGGAGTTTGCTAGCCTTGATAAAAGGGTGAGATCTAGTATTATACTAAATCTCTCTGATGATGTATTGTTTAAAGTAGCTTCGGAAACCACTGCTAAAGGCATGTGGGAAAAGTTAAAAGGCATGTATATGAAAAGGACAGTAGAGAACAGACTCTACTTGAAGCAGAAGCTTTACATGTTTCGCATGGATGAAAGTACTTCCATACTCTCACATCTTGACGCTTTTGATTCCATTCTTATGGATTTGAGTATTATAGATGTTAGGATTGAGGAAGAGGATCAAGTCGTTTTGTTAATATGTTCCCTACCCCAATCGTTTAAGCATTTTGAGAGATACTATACTTTATGGGAAAGAAATTATCTCTTATAGAAAAATCAAATTTATGCTGAAATCTAAAGAGCAGATAGATAGAGATATTACTGGGAAAGGTAATGGAAATCAGGCGGCTGGTTTATTGGTTAGGAGTAAATCTGATGCAATGTCCAGATACAACAATTTAGTGTGCCATTATTGTCATAAAAAGGGCCACATTAAGTTTGAGTGTCCTAAGTTGAAAAAATAAAAAGAAAAGAAAAATGAGCACAGGGATTCTGACATTGTTGAAGCAAGTGTTGCAGCTGATGAGATTGAAGGAGCTATATACTTAGTAGCTGAAAAAAAATTTAGTTCTAACGATGAGTGAATTTTAGATTCGGGTTGTTCGCATCATAGTGTCCCAACAAGGACTTGTTTTCTAAATATGATTCTATTGAAGGTGGAGTTGTTTTGATGGCCAATAATGCTGCCTGCAAAATTTTTGGAAAAGGTACAGTCCGAATCAAAATGCACGATGGTGTGGTGGGAACTCTCACCAATGTTAGATATGTTCCTGAGTTGAAGAAAAATCTCATCTCTTTGGGCACTCTAGAATCTCTTGGGTGCAAATACACAGGTGAAGGTAGAGTTCTTGAAGTCTCCCAAGGTACTCTTGTGGTTATGAAGGCACGTAAGTCTGGCACGTTGTATACGTTGTTGGGATCTGCTATTACAGGTGTTGCTACTATTTCGACATTTGGCGGAGATCCGTTTGATTCTGACATCATGAAATTGTGAAATTTGCCCCTTGGGGTGTTTTGAAGAAGGTGGAGCAAAATTACTATATCACCCAAAATTAGGCCAAGGTGGAGATTTGTAATATGGCCTTCAATTTGATATAGGCATAAGCCTATTAGCAATGAACTTGGGCACCAAGTTTTAATATGTGTAGTGGATACATTTGTTCGTGACATTACCCATGGCATCACAAACTTGGAGACCAAGTACTTCTTGCAATAAATAGAAAAGCTTCCCATAGTTGAAGACACACCAAAAACAATTTGAAGAGCTTCTCTTTCTCTTTGTCTTTTTTTTTTTTTTTTAGAGTATTATTGTAAGAGAGTTGTGTGTTGGGAAACACTTGTGTGAACCCTTTATTAGAGTGATCTTGTGAGATTATTCTCTTGGGGGTTTTGGGTTATTAGAGTATTTAATTACTCTAATTTTGTACTCTCTTTTGTATCCGTTGGTGTTAGTAAATTTGCTTCTCTTTTGGTTGTGGATGTAGGTGAAGTTGACCGAACCACGTTAAATATTTGTCTACTATAATCGTTGTTCTTGTCTTTAATTGATTGTTTTGTCTAATTCCGCACTATTTTGTACTCCCGATCCTAACATGTTACGTAGTTGAGTCGCACTTAAAATGTAGTGCAAAAGAATTAATAGTTTATTGTTGACACCCAATTATGTCCCTCCTTTATTTAATTTTATTTACTCGGGCTTCTAAATTTACTGACAAGCTAAATACTTTATTTTCACTAATATTTTTTTTAATTTTATTGCTACTACTATTAATATCGCTACTTTTATTTTCAACATTACTAGTATTACTTTATCACAAATTTTAAATAGTTCGTCATCGTTTCATTTTCGGGTTTGAACTCGTTAAATTAATTACAAGACAGCGCTTTGTTAAATCCTTTTTTTTTTATTTAATTATTAATTTTCTTCACATAGTAAATATTGTACTAGTTAAAGGCCCAAAAATAATTAAAATGAAGGAGGAATGACCATATTTTCAGCAAAATAAATGGCCCAAACGACTGAGCCCAATCTGTATGAAGTTTAAATTACATCAGCCCACACTCTAATCCCTTAACCTTTCAGCCCATTACCCACATCCTCAATAATTTACCCGTCCGGCCCAAATAATTCGGCCCCATCATCCACCACCCGACCGGCCCACCTTTTTGTTCTTCTACTCTAAACCTAATGAAACAAAAAAGAAGCCTAAGGGAAACAAGATAGCCGCACAGCCCTCTCTCTCTCATCTCTTCTCTTTTTAAAAAAAAAAAGGGGGCTCCATTTTTCAACAATGGCAGATTCTTGTCGCCCCACTTTCGTGCAATCTTCCTCATTTTCGTGCTATCTTCAACGCTCCGGTCAACAAAAATGGTAAAAAAAAAAAAAATACTTTCCCACTTTTTCCGAAACAAACCAACTTTAACGATTCGATTCTTGACTTCCAAACGGCTCCTTCAACTTTGTTTGGAGCCAAAATCTCACGTTCAAAAAGAAACCCTAACATTTTCCTATAAATACATCTCTAGTTCTTACCCGAAGGGGGAGGGGGGGGGGGGGGGAGACACGAATATTTTATCTCAATACAGTCTTTAGCTTCCCTTTGTTTTAATCTGGTTTTGAACTTTAAAAATCAGGAAAACACTTTTGTGGAAACATGAGAATTGTGACGAAAGATTAAATTCTTGAGTAGTCGATTAACTTTCATCGTTGCTCCGCAAGAACTTTAACTACGACAAAGGTGCTTTAATTTTTGACTCGAGTTTCGAATCTGTCAATACGAGAGTAGATTCGAGACCTCGACGCCCCATTTCACTGCACCAACAAAAGGTCAGCGTATTTTCTTTTACTTCAGTTCTAAATTTCTGATGTATTCATGTTCTGTTGTGCGTTGAGGTTGTTGGTTTCCTTCAGATTTTTTATTTGTTAAGTATCATGAAATGTCAGTGTCTGCTTTCTGGTTGCTGATGATGTTTAAATATAAGATATAAATCTGTGTCAATGGTTTTTTTTTTCTTTTCGACTCCGTAGTTTGATTATGTACACATTGAGAAAGTGTTGTTAATTTTCCTTTTACGTTAAAGGTATTCCGCATTAGCATGCTTAATGTTAGTCTTTGGTCGTGTTTAACTCGTATTTGTCATCCTGTGTTCATTACTTCGCTAGAAGTCAGGAATTAAGTATTTAATAGATGTGTATGTTATTAGAAATCATGTGCTAGCACCCCTTCTCTTTGGTTGTTTGTAGGATTACTACTTGGGTTCGGCTCATGTAATAAACTATTACTTGCTTAATTACTGCTTAGTTGTTATTCATGGTTAACTTACGATGCTATTTATGGTTGACTTAGGAAATATATATATATATATATGACGTATGTTCCGAAACCTTGCTCAAGTTTTCCTTTTCTTCACAATCTGCACACCATGTCCAAGTATGTAGTTTGACTTAAAATCCATATTTTTCTCGCGAGCAATTTTTTATTTTTTTTTTAATTATGTCAACCCAATGGTTAAAGTAAATGAGTTATGTCCTCTGAAGCTTTTGTGTGTCAAAACTTTTAACAGAGCAAAGAGTGTTTACTTTATGAAAGTAATATCCTTATCTTTTATATTTTACCCTCATTTAGAAATCATGTTCGTAGGATTTCAAATATCTCATAAGAAAACAGATTGTGACCAACTAAATGCACACTTATGTTAATAAATGTCTCTATTTGTTATTAATCTAAGGTGACGTTAGATGGAGGTGAAACATATTTTTTGTCCGCTCATAGATTAAAATGGGAACAACATTGTATGATTCTTTTGAAGTGATGATCTCATTGTTTTTGAAATCTGGTTTGTTGTACCTGATAGCAAGCCTTAATGCTCTTGTGTTTGATGTTATATAAAAGTATCTTGAGTGTCCATTAGGCTACAAAGTCAATAAATCAGTGCTATTCTTGTTTTGTGTATCTCATTCTTTTGTGAGAGCTACGTCTATTCCTCTAATTTCCTTTTGTTTTTTTCTTTTTCTTTCTTCTTTTTCTTTTTCTTTGTTTGCATATGCACTTGGAGCGAGATCGAGTCTTGGTACAAGACTAACCACCATACCCGGGCATGGAGTCGACATCTCTTAAATACATCGAATCTACCAAGAGGAATGAGCAAAATTCGCTCGGGACCTTCCATGGCAACCTTCTCTTTACCAGTCATGCCATCTTCATTGTTTCCCCTTTTAAATATAATTGCTGGTTTACTTGTTTGGTTTATCCCAGTTTGGGATTGCAGGATAAACTTACAGTCAACATAGGTTGTTTAATCATTTAGACTATCCCACTTTAGTTAATAGCTAGTGAAGTACTTCCTTTTCCCCGTAGAATGTGCCTTATAAGCTGCAGATCTTTAAAAGTATCAACTGGGCACGGCTAGAAGTGAACAATGAAAAAGGACTTTTTCACAAAGTGTTTTGGTGCATCTCTGAAAAAAAAAAACAAGTTTACAATGTTTTGGAAGCCTCTTTTCTCGCCAAGTTACTTTTTTTAACAAAGAAAGATATTGCTTATAAAGTTACTTTTCAAATTTACATTAGCTAATCTGCACAATTACCTATCTTATTTGATCACTCTGAGCAATTTAAATCAATTGACACTTTATCATTGAATTATTTCAAAGGCATATTAGTATATTGACTAATACAACATATTTTCTAGTATAACATGGCTAAAGTCTTTTCTATAAATTACTTCCTCATTTAATTTAAAAAGCCGCCTTATATTCTCTATTTTTGAAACTTCGACAATATTTACAAACTATTTTCCTAAATATTTAAAATGTTATATTTGCATTTTTAGGCCTTGATTAATTAACCTAAGTCCGGTCGGTTAACCATTGTTAATGGGTCTTAAAGGGTGCCTAATACCTTCCCTTTAAACTAATTGAACCCTTACCTAGAATCTTAAGTTTCGCAGACTTTTAAAACAGAGTTAACTTTAAAATAACTTTAATAAACTTTAGGTGTCCTAATTCACCATAAATAATTAGGTGACGACTCCTTAAAAACAACATAAAAATAGGAATCTCCAATACGTCGTACTTCTAATTTTAACCTCCGGGTAAAAATGGGGTGTGACAGCTTGGCGACTCCGCTGGGGAATCACTTAGGTTCTAACCATAACGGACTTAGTCTAATAGGCTTTGTGTGCTTATTTGAAATTACTTTATTTATTTGTTAACTGTTTTTTACATGCTATTAATTGTTTGTTGATATAAACTGTTTGTTTGATATAAACTGTTTAAGTGTTACTGCTTTGATAAATTGTCATTCCGTTCATATTTCCTCCATTTCTGGAAACCTCACACTATCACACGTACACGCGAGGTGTGTTTTGCGCACCCGCAAATTTCTTTCGTAGAATCCAAATTTTAGGAGAGTTGGCGTATGCGCGGGGTGCCCGAGTAACGGGGACCGCGTAGCCTTCTCACTCGAGTAGTCCGCTCGGGAACCTTGCGTCTAGTAAACCCACTCTTAGTCAACCTAGGATAGAGCTAAACCAATACCTTTTATTAAGAGCATACACTTCATATCCTAGGAGGTTTAATACCCTTGGTGTATTAAATCCATTAGATGACTTTACCAAAACGTCCAAGTGGGTTCACGACCCCGAGTGACATCAATCATACTTATGTGCATATTTGAAGGATAACTGTGCCTAAATATTGACTATTTGCTCTAATTAATTAAACTTTAGGAAGGAGAGAATGACTAACGTTTCTATGACAGGTATGCATTTGCATCGGAGTACAACAAATGACGAAGATCAAGGGCATCACAAATGGAGCTAGAAGTTAGGCATAGAAATTTTATTTACTTTATTTAGATTAGGAAACACTTTATGTTGTATTCATTTGACATGTAATAAATATTACATTATTTTGTACTTTATTTTTTGAGAAATAGAATTTGTTTAATTAATCAAAGCAACGGGATGACATATTATGGCACATTTTATCCTTTAAACAACGTTAGGCCCACCTCTGGCACGAAGAGGTCACATGCATATTAGGACGCGTTATTTATTTTGATATAATCGTTTACATTTGTTTAACAACTTGTTTGACTCTACTTGATTAGTTATTTGCTACATGCCTTACTTGACTTTACGTGATCATGACTTTACCTAGATATGTTCATGAAATTAACATCGTTTATACTGTATGTTTATTTATCTTATTCCCAAAAAAAGAGTTGATTCGTGTTGACACTCAATGGCCGACCATCCTTATGTCACAAGGTCAAAGACGGCATCGTTACCTGAGCGTAGCAGGGTTGTTCAAGGAAATGAAATTACCATGTCTGATCCGGCCGCATCAATTCCAACTGGTGTAGAAAACATCGTGATCTCAAGCGATCCGCCCGAGACTTCCGAACACGGAACTACTATTCAACGGGATGAACATATCGCCCGCCTGACTCAAGAAATTGAGAATCTACGTGGAGAACTAAATCGGGTTAGAGACTTGACCAATTTATCCATCACACTCCAAAATTCACCTTCTGAACCTAGCAATACTGCATCAGAACCACCTCGTTTCCCATCACTCGAATCCCCAGTTCCCGAGCATTTTCCTCCCCAAAACAATGCACCTACCAACAACAACTTACCTCCGATCATCCCCGCAAATCCACAAAATCCATCATCCGCCTATACTCCCCCGCAAAGTCAACCGCCCACTTACACTAACTATACTCTCCCACAAAGTCAACCACCCACTTACACTAGTTATAGCCCTCCACAAAATCAACCACCCACCTACACTACCTATGCTACTCATAATCCACCACCCGTCAACCCACCAAGTCAATCGCCAGTTCGCACTCCCTATGTTCCTTTACCCACCAACACCAATCCACTACCCACAACCATTCATCTAAACCCACCAAATCAACCACCTATAAACACTACTTATAACATACCACCTCCGGCCCAAAACACTCTCATCGCCCAAACTTATCCAACCCAGCATATACACGGGGCACACTTTGTCACCCCTAATGCACAATATGTTCCTCCAGTATATGCCGCAGAAACACAAGCCTTTACCAATCCAGTAACGGTCAGGTTCCAAACCGAAGTGGATCAGTACGAAGAAATGGAAAAGGATGCAAAGGCAGGGCAGATAACATGTTGCTAAAAGAGATCCACAGTCTCAAAGAAGCAATGAGAAACCTTCAAGTTGCTAGGGGAACTAAGAGTGTAGAGTATGAAGATCTCTGTGTTCAACCTGACGTCGATTTACCCGTAGGCTACAAACCGCCAAAATTTGATACATTCAATGGAACAGGCGACCCTCATACACACTTAAGGGCTTATTGTGACAAACTCGTTGGAGTGGGCAGAGACCAGAGCATAAGGATGAAGCTCTTCATAAGAAGCTTATCTGGCGAAGCACTTACTTGGTATACACAACAGGATGTCCGTAAATGGCGTGGTTGGAGTGACATGGCACAAGACTTTATGGACAGGTTCAGTTTTAACACCGATATCACGCCAGATAGATTTTACATGACTAAGTTAACCAGGAAGTCAACTGAGACGTTCCGCGAATATGCGTTACGTTGGAGGTCAGAAGCGGCCAGGGTTCAACCTCCGATGAATGATAAGGAAATGACTGCTACCTTCATTGAATGCCACGCTGGCATATTTTACGAGAAAATGATAGGTATGATGGGACAAAAATTCACAGAAGTTGTTCGAATGGGAGAAGCCTTGGAAGAAGGAATCAAATCGGGGAAAATTCAGGATCTTATTGCTTTACAAGCAATGAACAAAGCTATACAATCTGGTTCTATCAACGGGGTTAAAAAGAAGAAGGAAGATGTCACTGCAGTCATGAACGTCCAAAAGCAGGAGCCGAGCCAAGCCATTCCATACTTTAACCACCCACAACAACCATTCTACCCTTACCACTACTCTGAACCCTACCAAGCTCCGCTATCTCCTCACCCTGTCTACAACACTCAAGCTAACTACTACCAACCCCGAGCACCTCCACATCAAAACTCACGTCCATATCAACCCGTCCAAGCTCCAACTTACCAAAGTCGACCACATGCTGCACCTAGAACTCGTCCAAACCTTGATACCAAAAACACCCGTAACTACACTCCGATCGCTAAACCCTTGGCTCAATTGTTTGAAAGAATGAAAGCAGCGGGCGTAATACAACCGATTGAAGGGAAAATTCCCGATCCTATCCCAAAATGGTTTGATGGTTCCAAGCGTTGTGCCTACCATTCTGGAGTTGCTGGGCACGCCATTGAAGATTGTTATGGGTTTAAAAACAAAATCGAAGCCCTGATTAAGGAAGGAGTAATCCAGCTCGCTGAAGCTAAGCCCAATGTGGTCAACAATCCTTTGCCTACTCACGAAGATACCAAGATTTAAATGAATCCAGCATGTCGATTGGAGGGTGGAAAAGAGACATGACATCAACTTTTGTCGTTCCCATAAACAATCCAAAGACAAACACACATGAAGATTCCTGCTACAGCTACTCACAACGCCGAGACACCTATCGCATGAAGTGCCGAACCAGGGAAATTCTAAAGAATTGGATTTGTACTCCGTCCCCGATTCGCCAGGAGTCTTGGTACCATGAACATGTAGTGAACTTGTTTTCTTTTATTGATGATTTGAACCGTACCCAAAATTTGTTTGTTTTGCTTCATCTTGTGGAAGCTTGAATTGCAAAAACCATGAATGCATTTCTGATTTTCCTTAATCATCTATTTTCTACTTTATTTATCAAGACTGCCAACTCTACGATTGTGACATAAAATGTACGAATAAGACGACATACAAAGAAACTAGGGAACAAGATGAGATTTCACTCAAAAGAACTTGAATAGCCAATAGGTGATGACATAAGCCTGAGAGCTAGCAATCCAAGAAGAAATCAAAGGACGACATTAGGTAAGACAATTTGCAACCTTTCCTTTAACAACCATACAAACTACGCTGACTTGATTCTCATGGTGCGATACGTCGGCAGCCCACATAGGGTTCGGTTGCGCTATAACAGAAAATAAAAAATAAAAAATAATAATAAAAAAAAAATCCTTACACAAAGACTATCAACATACAGACCTGTCACCCCCAGATAAAATCCAACAAACCCTTTACCATAGATATAGCAGAACTACGCCGACCTGATTCCCTTGGTGGGATACGTAGGCAATCCACATCGGGTTCGGTCCCTTTATCAGAAAACTTTAGACCATTCACCATTACGAACTACGTTCTGACCTGATTCCTCGGCGGATACGTAGGCAATCTATATAAGGTTCGGTCACACCGCAACATAAATTTAGTACACCCTTCAGAACCAAAACTGGGGCATATTTTTTTTTGAGAAAAAAAATATAGACAAAAGAACGGGGACATTGACAAGATTAAGGCTACCAGACAGGAAATATTATAAACCAATTGCTTTAGAAATGTCACAGTCCGAAGTTGGCAGAATATTTTACAACTTACATATATTTACATATATCTATACAATACACTTACATTTACATATCTCACAACTTATATACATATAGTCACATCTCCTTATACATATACCTACATACCTACCTTTCAAATCAAACACTTGCAATTGTTTCACTACTGTTCACCTACCGAGGCTTGAACTGAGATCACAAGAAACAAGACGAATGGAGCACCAACAACGTCAAGCTTCGAGTCAACACGAATCAACTTCCCCCTCCCATACTAAGAATTTTTCTTTGAGTGCAGGAATTAAAGGACCGCAAGATCAATAATCAAGTCTATCAATCACGACAAAAAGCATCATCTGGCTCATTAGGGCCTCATCTCAAAAGCCAAACGGCTTTATTCCTAACCCTATCTTTAATTTTATTTTATCACAACAACTTTATAACTTCATACATTTTTTTATTGTTGTAGGTTAAAGACGAATCAAATCAGGATTACGCGTCATTAATTCAGCCTGTCACAATACCGTCGACATCATCAGTCAAATGGATATGATATTACTTTACTCCATACTTTATTGCTTTCTTTACCTGCTTTAACCACTTTGCCCTGAACATTACAGGAATCAACATTAAGTCTCCGAAGACAACCGGAGAGACATAGCATCAAGTCTCCGAAGACAACCGGAGACATCATTCGGCTATACAGCCTCACATGCATAAGCCGGACGGCTACACTACAACTTTACCTCATACTTTATCATTTACTTTACCGATTTTAACAACTTTACCCTGAACTTTACAGGAATTATCATTGAGCCTCCGAAAACAACCGGAGACATCATCCACTTTACAACTTTATCCTGAACTTTACAGGAATTAGCATCAAGTCCCCGAAAACAACCGGAGACATAACATCAAGTCCCCGAAGACAACCGGAGACACGGCATCAAGTCCCGAAGACAACCGGAGACATTGCATGGCTATACAGCCTCTCATGCATAAGCCGGACGGCTA